>NW_027601785.1:0-74771 GCF_053455715.1 Rhinoraja longicauda
GGGGCGTCTGCGTCTGGGAGAGGGACGTGACCCTGAGGTGTCCCATGTGCCCCGCCAGGCCCTGCTCCATGTCTACCCTCACGTGAAAAAGGCGGTCGGGGCCTCGGAGAAGGTGTTTGAGTTCATGGCCCGCCAGCACGCCCTGGCCCTTCACGGAACCCTGGCTCCAGCGACACTGGGCGCTCGCATCCAGTTCCACAACGTCACAACGAAGGTAAGCCGGCTCGTTTCCTTGGGCCGGGGGGACGGGTGGGCCGGAGCAGCGCTGCGCCTTACATGAGGCAGACCACGGCTCGTCTGTGCATCAGAAACCAGGCAGCATCTCTGGAGAGAAGGGATGGGTGGCGTTACGGGTCGGGATCCTTCTTCAGACCGAGAGTCAGCGGAGAGGGAAACTAGATGACCACAAGGTTCACTGTTCGCTGTGGATGAGGTGATAACCAAGGGATACAAACAGTGAAACCAGCGGGATGACTGGGGTGGGGAGGGACAGAGAGAGAGGGAACGCAAGGGTTACTTGTAATTAGAGAAATCAATACTCATGCCCCTGGGTTGTCAGCTGCCCAAGCACAACTTGAGCTGCTGTTCCTCTAATTTGCATGTGGCTTCACTCCGACAACTCACCCCTCACCTTAGTCATCCTGCTGGTTTCACTGTTTGTATCTCTTCGTTATCACCTCTTCCACAGCCAACAATGTACCATTGTGGGCTCCACCTTCCGTTGGTCATCTGTGCGTGTTCTGGTTTGTTTTGTACATTTTCATACTCCCAGTTTCCCCTCTCCGCTGCCTCTCAGCCTGAAGAAGGGTCTCGACCCGAAACCTCACCCATCTCTCCAGAGATGCTGCCTGAGCCGCTGAGTTACTCCAGCATTTTGTGTCAATCTTGTTGTTTGTTGCTTTTTGTTGGTATGACTGTGTGGCAAATGAAATTCCTTGTATATTGCAAAACATACTTGGCTAATACATTCCTACTATGAATATGATTATGATTCAGTTTAAACCAGCATCTGCTGTTTCCTCCTGCACATCAGAAATGAGGAACTGCAGAGACGGCTTTACAAACAAACGCTCAGCGGCTCAGGCAGCATCTCTGGCGAACATGGACAGGTGACATTATGGGTCGGGGCCCTTCTTGAGTCTGATTATAATGGGGGTAGAAAGCTGGAAGAGAGGAGGGGCTGGACAAAGTCTGACAAGTGATAGGTGGATACAGGTGAGGGGAGGGTAAAGGGGTAAATAAGGAACATCAGTGGTAGTAGGTTTAGGTGCATTTTGTCGCGTTTATCGAGGTACAGTGAATAGCTGTGTGTCAGATCAGTAACGTAATACTACATATATTCAAGTGAAGTTGAAGTGTAGAGCAAAGAGTGCAGCATATAGTTCCCAGCATTGTAGCGCACCAGTTCCAGAGACAAGTCCAATGTCTGCAATGGGGTAGAGGTGAATGGGACAGTGCTCAAGCTTGTGGAATGACCGTTCAGGGGGGAAGTTCATGAGTCTGTTGGTGCGCGCTTTCGAGCTTCTGTACCGTCTGACCGAAGGTAGGGGGAGAAAAGGCCCCTGTAGACCATGGGCCGAGGTGCCTTTTCATTTCATGTCGTGACACACATCCCATATCTACCTGTATTTATAAAAAAGTGTGTAAAAATATTATAGAAATTATATCTGAAACTCGTCAAGAACAAAACCTGCACATATTTTTAAAATATGGAAAAAACCTCCAAAATCGAGTCCATTTTCCGAGTAGTAATTGTCGAATCAAAGCACGTTTGACATTGACTCGGACGCCAATTGACCAATCACGCGCTTTGTTTCAGGTTAGCTGGGCAGGGAGCCCACTGGGATCATGGCGGACAGTATTTCGTCTGATACTAGTGTGACGGTGGATTCCGAGGAAGGTTCTTTTGTCCTCTGTGCAATGCATGTCGTCGAAACCCATCGCAAGGTCATTGTACTTAGTTCGTAATCACACGAAATAAGTTGTAGTAGTATCGTGTTTTCCCCCTCTTCTTCTTGTATCTACTACGATATCTTCTACGGTATCGGTTGCGATTTCTATCGATCGTCCAGCTAAGTGCAATAGTTATACTTTATTAACCATTCGCTTATTAACCATTCACCAGCCGATTGCTTCACAATGAATGAAAATAGTTTTAACGAGGGTTGAAAGCACAGGTTAGGAGTAATTAAACATATAAGATGCCAGTTATGTCTTAATTGCATTTATTATTGTACATAATTCGAATAATAAAGAAAACACTTCTGGAAAGTCAATTTTCGCCGAATATGATCAATTAATTCGCATTTTGGAACGCCGCCAATGTAAATCATTGGGGATCACTGGAGGAATCGTAGACAGAAGACACAGACAAAAAACGTGAATCGTCCAATTTCCAATTTCTTGGCTTTTCGTAATTTCCCAAATTAAATTTACAGAAGTGTTATTGGTGCCGATAGTTTAGTTTTTTAGCAGTCTGAAAATAATATATATCCTGAATCCTCTCTTGAGTCAGGTTGTATCCCGCGACCTCTCTTGATTCCTGGACTACGTGTCTGCTACTGAAATCTGTCAACATTAGCAAAATACTAAGAGTAAGATTTACAATTTTTTTTTGACTAAAGAGTGAGGCAAACCACAAACATGTCTTAAACGGATCGTTCTAATTTTAGTGAGGAGAATTGTTGCAATGTATGTTACACGGGTCGAGTGAGTCGTGCTGCAGATAACTGGTGTAAGGCACAACTGTTTATTAAAAAGTACTGTAACCTTAAAAGTACTGTAACCCGTTGAGGATGTAAGTTGTGAGAAGTAGAGTAATGATCTTTCAGTCATAGCTCAGCACTGTTGACTATTGAGGAACGAACTGCAGATGCTCGTTTAAATCGAAGGTCGACACAAAATGCTGGAGCAAAGGGGATTACAGAGGCATGAGGCAGGAGCTGACCAAAATTGATTGGAAGGAGGCCCTAGCAGGGAAGACGGTAGAACAGCAATGGCAGGTATTCCTGGGAATAATGCAGAGGTTGCAGGATCAATTTATTCCAAAGAGGTGGAAAGACTCTAAGGGGAGTAAGAAACACCTGTGGCTGACGAGGGAAGTCAGGGACAGCATAAAAATTAAGGAGAGGAAGTATAACATAGCAAAGAAGAGTGGGAAGACAGAGGATTGGGACTCTTTTAAAGAGCAACAAAAGTTAACTAAAAAGGCAATACGGGGAGAAAAGATGAGGTACGAGGGTAAACTAGCCAATAATATAAAGGAGGATAGCAAAAGTTTTTTTAGGTACGTGAAGAGGAAAAAAATAGTCAAGGCAAATGTGGGTCCCTTGAAGACAGAAGCAGGGGAATTTATTATGGGGAACAAAGAAATGGCAGACGAGTTAAACCGTTACTTTGGATCTGTCTTCACTGAGGAAGATACACACAATCTCCCAAATGTTCTAGGGGCCGGAGAACCTAGGGTGATGGAGGAACTGAAGGAAATCCACATTAGGCAGGAAATGGTTTTGGGTAGACTGATGGGACTGAAGGCTGATAAATCCCCAGGGCCTGATGGTCTGCATCCCAGGGTACTTAAGGAGGTGGCTCTAGAAATAGTGGAAGCATTGGAGATCATTTTTCAATGTTCTATAGATTCAGGATCAGTTCCTGTGGATTGGAGGATAGCAAATGTTATCCCACTTTTTAAGAAAGGAGGGAGAGAGAAAACGGGCAATTATAGACCAGTTAGTCTGACATCAGTGGTGGGGAAGATGCAGGAGCCAATTATAAAAGACGAAATTGCTGAGCATTTGGATAGCAGTAACGGGATCATTCCGAGTCAGCATGGATTTACGAAGGGGAAATCATGCTTGACAAATCTACTGGAATTTTTTGAGGATGTAACTAGGAAAATTAACAAGGGAGAGTCAGTGGATGTGGTGTACCTCGACTTTCAGAAAGCTTTCGACAAGGTCCCACATAGGAGATTAGTGGGCAAAATTAGGGCACATGGTATTGGGGGTAGGGTACTGACATGGATAGAAAATTGGTTGACAGACAGAAAGCAAAGAGTGGGGATAAATGGGTCCCTTTCGGAATGGCAGGCAGTGACCAGTGGGGTACCGCAAGGTTCGCTGCTGGGACCCCAGCTATTTACGATATACATTAATGACTTAGACGAAGGGATTAAAAGTACCATTAGCAAATTTGCTGATGATACTAAGTTGGGGGGTAGTGTGAATTGTGAGGAAGATGCAATAAGGCTGCAGGGTGACTTGGACAGGTTGTGTGAGTGGGCGGATACATGGCAGATGCAGTTTAATGTAGATAAGTGTGAGGTTATTCACTTTGGAAGCAAGAATAGAAAGGCAGATTATTATCTGAATGGTGTCAAGTTAGGAGGAGGGGGAGTTCAACGAGATCTGGGTGTCCTAGTGCATCAGTCAATGAAAGGAAGCATGCAGGTACAGCAGGCAGTGAAGAAAGCCAATGGAATGTTGGCCTTCGTAACAAGAGGAGTTGAGTATAGGAGCAAAGAGGTCCTTCTACAGTTGTACCGGGCCCTGGTGAGACCGCACCTGGAGTACTGTGTGCAGTTTTGGTCTCCAAATTTGAGGAAGGATATTCTTGCTATGGAGGGCGTGCAGCGTAGGTTCACTAGGTTAATTCCCGGAATGGCGGGACTGTCGTATGTTGAAAGGCTGGAGCGATTGGGCTTGTATACACTGGAATTTAGAAGGATGAGGGGGGATCTTATTGAAACATATAAGATAATTAGGGGATTGGACACATTAGAGGCAGATAACATGTTCCCAATGTTGGGGGAGTCCAGAACAAGGAGCCACAGTTTAAGAATAAGGGGTAGGCCATTTAGAACGGAGATGAGGAAGAACTTTTTCAGTCAGAGGGTGGTGAAGGTGTGGAATTCTCTGCCTCAGAAGGCAGTGGCGGCCAGTTCGTTGGATGCTTTCAAGAGAGAGCTGGATAGAGCTCTTAAGGATAGCGGAGTTAGGGGGTTTTGGGAGAAGGCAGGAACGGGGTACTGATTGAGAGTGATCAGCCATGATCGCATTGAATGGCGGTGCTGGCTCGAAGGGCTGAATGGCCTACTCCTGCACCTATTGTCTATTGTCTATTGTCTATTGTCTAACCCAGCGGGTCTGAAGAAGGGTCTCGAACGGAAACGTCAGAACGAAAGGGACAGGGTAAATCAACTCATAAGCAGAAGGGATTATTTCCACAGACTGGCTGGTGTCCACCGAGACAGATCGTTACATCTGTAATGTTAACTTTTGCTCTTTCTCCTTTTCTAATTATCTTAATAAATTAGTGTGCAACTGTTTGCACTAACGAGTTATGATTTTTAATATAAATCTGTGCCAAATTTCAAGTAGATACCAGAGATAGGTCAAGAAAGTTAAAATCTAGACACATTTTCGATGTTCGACCGGCGGTCTAATATTACATTTAATTCCCTCGTCTAAATCGTTAATATATATTGTAATTAACTGGGGTCCCAGTACTGATTCTTGCGGCACCTCACTGGTCACCGCCTGCCATTCTGAAAAGGACCTGTTAATTCCTACTCTTTGCTTCATGTCTGCCAACCAGTTCTTTGTCCATGCGAATATCTTACCCTCAATGTATGTGCTCTAATTTTGCACACTAATCTATTGTGTGGGACTTTGTCAAAGGCTCTTTGAAGTCCAGACACACAACATCCACTGGCGCTCCCTTATACATTGTACTTGCTACATCCTCACAAACTTCCAGAAGATCAGTGAAGCTTGATTTTGCCTTCATAAATCCATGCTGACTTTGACTGATCCTGTCTCACATGGAAGTGCTGCTGGTTTCATTGGATGGAGGCGAGGGAGCAGGTAGAGCGTTACAGGGTCCCTCTCCTGCGGTTGCAGGGGAAATACCTGGGGAGGGGATGGTCTTGTCGGGAAACGTTGGGTGAAACAATCAGTTACATGGAGAGCGATCTTTTTGGAAGGCGGAAACGGATTGAGATGGGAAGATGTGGCTCGTGATGGGTTCACGTTGGGGGTGTCGGAAATATCAAAGGATGTTATGTTGGATTCGCAGACTGCTGGGGGTGAAGTTTACCTGGGGAACTCTATCCTTGTTCCGTCTGGGTAGACGGAGTGAGAGCAGAGCTACGGGAGACAGGAGAGACCCAGGGGAAGGATCCATCTATGATCGCTGCGAGGAAACCACGTTAAATGAGGAACGAGGAGATCTCGGATTGCATTGTATAATCATCGTATTGGGGACAGATGTAGTGTAGACTTGAGAAATCACTAGTTGGAAGAGGCTGGGTGTGAGGAAGTGTGTCCTTATAACTACGGGTAGTCTTGTACCAAACGTCATTCGATAGTCTGTCCCCTGTGATGAAGGCAGAGAGATCAAGACAGGGGATAGTGGTGTCAGGCATAACCCAGGTTATTTGGAGTGATGGATCCGAGCGTGAAGGGACATATCTTACAAAGTTGATTGTCTTTTTTGATGAGGTGACCAAGATGATTACGGCTAGTAGGATATCGAATATTGTCGGTATGCACTTTGCAAGGCAATTGAGAAAAGTTCGCATGGTTGGCGCACACAGAAGATGGGATCCACGGAAGATTAATAGATAAATGGTTTGATTCAAATTGGACTTGGGCGCAGGAGGCCGGAAGCTCGTTAATCTGACGGGATACACAGAAAACTGCAACTGTTTGAGTCAGAAAAGGTCAGTGGAGTGGGATTAGAATGTATCCATACTTCAAACTCCATTGTGAACTGAAACGTTAGCCTCTTAAACGTGGGATGCTTACGGTTAGGTGAGGGCTAGGAAGACTGATGGACGGACATGTTGGGGGTGTCGGTTAGTAAAGGCGTTGAAGGCTTGATAATCACGGTTGATCTGGTTGGAGATGTACACAGGCGGAGAAGAGTGCTGAGATGAATAAGTGCTTTATCAATGAATGCTGGATGGCGAGATGTTACCGGAATATGCCCGAGGGCTGTAAACATTTAAAGTGAATGCCTGAAATATTTGGAGAGCCAGACAAAATCAGCAGCAAGTATCATCATAAAGATATTATATAATAATATGTACACCCGTAGACCACAAAGGTTATCTTGCCTAGACCATTTGGCAACTTCCTGTTAGAACGGCATACCATTGCCCTATTTGCTCAACTTATGCATATTCGTTCTGATAATGAAAAATTCCATGGAATTCTATCCAGAGTACTTCATTTTTTCTTCACTATTTCTTCATTGATCCAGATCGCAATGGTCTAAAAAAAAGCCTATTCCTTTTCTCCAATTTCTACATTCACCTAATTTCTTCAACGTGATGCTGGACTATGTTGTATTTTTATTTACTCACAAATCCCTCCACACTAACAGATTCACATCAAACGGATGTTCAGCTAACATTATAAGTCAAATATTTTATTCCCCTCTATATTTAGCGTTTTCGTTTCATTCTTTGATCCACACCAAACAGCCACATTCCCTCATTTTCTGTCAGTAAGCACGCCGGATATAACATTTGCATTTATACCGGGTGCCGTTCCAACATTTAGATAACCCCAATATACCTCCTTGCCCAAGCAGGAATTCATTAATATTTCCAGATTAGCGCATTAAATTTATTGTTCTGCACCGCAGATGGAATAAACACACACTCACACACACACACACACACACACACACACACACACACACACACACACACACACACACACACACACACACACACACACACACACACACACACACACACACACACACACACACACACAGAAATACTGAACTGTTTACTTTTATTTTCAGATCAAATTTCCAGAGAGTGGCTCTGAACGCTCAGCTAACTGTTCCACACTCACATCCACGTGCAACACGGTACTTGGAGTTTGGCATTGTATGTCGCTCAGCGAAGTGTATTCAGCAACTTCCGAGGTTTTGCGCATTGCATCGGAAGTAGTTAAGCACGATAATAGTTCATTGACACACATTAGTTCTGGTTTCTCCCACCATGGATGCTACCTGACAGGCTGTGTGTTGCAACTATTATATTATATCTGTGCATTGCTACAACAATAGCTTCCAGGTCAGATGTTAGCAATGCATTTCATTCCGCCTCCCCTTCCCCAAATCATGTTATTTTTCTTATCCTCCAGAGAAATCGTGAGATTAATGGGTCCACATCACCTCAGTGTAAACGAACATCATTTATATTTTCCACGCCCTTGACATCCGATAGGCTACAAAAGTTATTTCCATTAATGGTGTCTATCCAGCTCACTTTCCAACAAACCACACTATTGTGATTTTAATCATTTTCTGGTCCCAATCAAAGACATTGGAATTGAAGCATAGTTGTGTCACAAATGGGTTCAGCGAAATCAAGCAAATGTACAAATCTATGACTTTATCAGATTTTGGAAAACATCGCTTTGTTGTCTTAAAGCTTCCTAATCACTGAACAGAAAAATAAACAAATCCCTACAACTTGTAGAAATGGATATCACGACAAATGGCTTTACAAATTAAAGATTTTACATCTGTCTCTCCAACGAATAACTTACATTTAAACTGTTTGGGTAAAATTAGCTTTGTGCTAAACATGCCTCCAGCGTTTGGAAATATTTGCAATGACCACAACGGGACGTGAAATGACATGTTTCAATTCCTCTCTGAAGTGTCTCTGAGAAACTGCATAAATGAAAGTGTTTGTGCAAGTACTCAAGCACCTTAGCATGTAACCACTTTTTTCCGCAATGGGGAATGAGTTGGTGTGATCTGTTTCCAAAAATTGAGTATCTGTGAATTGTACACAGATGAAGCACACGAGGTTAACCATCCATAATAAAATAAAGTTACCAGATATTGCAACGAGTAAAATGATGGATTTCTTCCTGCTCTCAGCCTCATGGTCAGGCTGGCATCTCTCTCTGTTTTCGCCTCTGAGCTTGCTCCTGACTCTGTTCGCCAGAATAATATGGTTTATGGTCAAGGAGTTAAACAGAAGGATCAACATAAATGGTGCAAAAGGGGTCAAGACAGTTTCAACCCATAAAAACGCGATCCAGTTGGGTGAAGTGTAGAAGCTTGATTTTACATAACAGGACCAGGGCACATTATTAATTATTTCCCGCGGTTCAAAGGCAAAGTAGACTGGAATATTTTCCAAGATGCTTAACAAAATCACTGCAGTTATAACCTTCAATGCAGTCTTCGTGGTACAATATTTTGTACGTAACGACTGATAACAAATCGCAACAAGTCGATCAAATGTAAAAGAGACAGTTAGCCAAACAGAACAATCAAGCGAAATATAAATAAGTGTAATATGCAGTCTGCAAATAGGGGTATAATTAAAGAATGAATGTGGAAAATATGCCTCTTTGATCTCATACAGAAAGATGATGAACGCCATTATGTCAGCTACTGCCATTGATATCAAATATTGCCTGACGCATCCTGAGAGGCCGCACTTTCGGGATGACAGAACAAGAATTGCCGACAAATTTGCTGTGAACGAAGAAAGAAAAATTCATTAGGAACGAGAGATAACCCGTTAAATCTATGGCATTTGCTTCAATTCTAATCCACGGGACTTTACTTTGACAGGTAAATGTATTGTATTTCTGTGTGTGTGTGTGTGTGTGTGTGTGTGTGTGTGTGTGTGTGTGTGTGTGTGTGTGTGTGTGTGTGTGTGTGTGTGTGTGTGTGTGTGCGTGTGTGTGTAGAATTAACATCCATCTCCACAGTTAAGATAATTTGGTGTTTTTCAATAGCGAGGACGTTTGCAACGATTCAGGTTTGATGCTCACTTGGAAAAAGTATGACTGTTCATCGAATCAGCAATCTAATGTCAAACAAGACTCCATGCTAAAAATTGATCTGGTCTATGGTTCCTTGCAAACTATAAAGTTATTTATAAATATGTTCTGGCTTTCAAAGCAATGTGGATATTCTATGCAATATATTGTCTAAGTGTCTTGTGTGTCCGGTGAAACCATGTGTCCCAGAGGGGAACAGAATATCTTGGTTTCACGGTGTCGACATGGTAGACTTTGATCATTTCTTTAATTATGTTTGGTTCATATTCGTTCTTCTGATAAAAAGCTGGGCGCAATGAATTTCATGTAATTCATACGCATGCGTAAGGTAATAGTTGATGCAATGAAATTGAGGTACCGAAAGTACAACTGAGGTATCGTAACATTGTAATTAAGTTTGAAGAAGCGCAAAAACACCTGAATAACAAAACGGGATAACTGAATGAGTTAAGAATAGGATCACGTGACAAAGCCTCTTTGACTGGGCTGTGAAATGGGCGATTAGTTCGGGAAACTGACAGCAGGGGAGATAAATATTCTTTAAGTATCGACGTTCAAGCTCAGATATTTCGCCCAGAAGGTACAAGAGAGACACGGGAATTGTCTGGGTGGCAGGCATCCTTGGCGGTTTCCCCAGCCTTTCCGCTGCTATGCATCAACAAGTTGGACTGGATTGAAGTAAATGCAAGCCATGTTCCAGTGGTTCTCTATCTCTGGATATTCAGGCGGTAAAGGGCTGAGCCTTTATCATATCGCTCTGAGGTGCATCCTTCGAAATACATTCTCCAGTGCATGAATATACTTTCCAGAGATTCCTGGTGGACGTGTAATGTTCCTCGACATCTAATATAGTGAACACGTTGATGCGCGTTCGAATTACCTCATCTCCATGAAGAGAGCAAGTTACTTTGCCGGCGATATTAATGTCACAGAACATGAAACAGTTGACCATATCTAGAAATGAAATTGAACGGTGTTATCCCTTCTGCGCTTCCTTTAGTCCACATGCAACTGTTTCGCCGTATTGAGGTAGATGTTCCAACACCTTGATACAACGTTTCCAATACTTTGCCTGTACTCCGTATCATCATTCTGATCGGAATAACCGACAATAGTGATAACGTCGCAAACTTAATGATCGAGTTGGTGTTTTAAGGAGAACATTTCATTCTCATTTCTGATGTACAAATATGTAAAAATATAAAGGTGGAACACGATGAACTATCTCGCGTTCCGGCTACTGTTAGTCCCAATGTGTTGCATGCAAACTATCCGCCAGCCCAGCACAGTAAGGTGGAGGTATCACACCTACTTGTCGGGTGACAAGTAACATGAATAAAAAGACAGAGTTCCCATCGGCAATTGGGCGTCACGCCTCTGAATTTTCTGATGCATGTAGAATTCCTTGAAAGCCGTGCCACGCTACGGATCGACCCGAACAACTAAACATCGGGATTGCCACAATCTCCGCTGTACAATCCTTCTTAGTCTACAAATACATCCACAACATTTCACTCTCCTGTCAGCGACACAAATATATTTGTGACGATTAAATCTAGCGGAACAATCTCAAAGGAATAGGCGTTACCTACCCTCTTAGTGCACTGTTAAAGGTAAAAATTCAATCTTCCTGAAATGTAAATGCTACATCACCTTAATATTGATTATCTTATTCTGAGGTATTTTTTCAGCTTTTTTTTGCGTTATTTTTACTATCCTTGTTTGTTTCAATAACACCCACTGATAAAGAAGTCCGGCAATAGATTACAATTATAATTACTCCCCAAATCACGGTTCATAAATCTGTTAGTACAACTCATGGGCATCTAATGGCTTTCACTGTGTGTAGATTGGAACCAATTGTTAAAATGCATTGAAATAAACCTTACTGCTCAGCTTAACGGACCGCGACTAAATTTAACTTGGAATTTACGTTGGACCCCAAAACGCCTCAATAATAGTTTCCTGGATGGTCGCCGCCAGATTCGCATCGCTTGTTGACGCATGTACTACTTCCCGATGGGTGATCAGGGAGAAGGTGGCATCTGCGACAATACCATGCGCATGGATACGCCTGGGCTGCCACCATCCTTTGGCGGGAGTGCCAGGATAAAGCAGAGCACGCTTCAAACGATTTCGAGACCTTATTTTATTTCAACCGCTGTCTAAATTTATGACCTACAATGCCGAGCAGCAAATGGAGCAGACCACCGTAATATACATGTTCTTTGCCAAATGGCGCTACGTAGAATTTACTGCGTGGAAAGAAAAAAAAATGCATGACTATTCATTCGAAGCGAGGAAACTGCCTTTGTTAAGATATACTGTGTGTGAAGGAGAAGAAAGAGGGGATTTCTGTTTGCTAAATCGACTTACATAATACGGAAATATTAATTAACTGAAACGATATGATCATATAATTTTACCGACAGAGGAACTCAAGCATTTCTCATTTGATTGTTAAAACCAGTACAATCGTGACACAGACACAATACTCCGGACCAGGTACCGCTAATAAATCATTATATTACTGGATTAGGTCGCTTGCATTCATTCTGGGCAGCAACTGTAATATTTTCCGATATTTGTGCTATCTGGTTTAACATCCTTAATCAAACATATCTATATAATCTGGCTCACTTACCAGGAACTCCAATGATTGCAAGAATAGGATAGTAAATACTCTCCGTCTTCTGGATTACCGATTGTCTCATATCGGGAGCGAAGGTAGTTTTCTAGTCAGTTCGACGGGCACAAATTTAGCTGGTACTTATACGTCAGAGACATCTCGAGGGTGTAATTAACAGGCGCCATGATTGGTATTAGTCAGTCACGATCACATTAATTAGGCTGTTTGTTTCATGCCACAGACCACTGCTAAATTGGTGACGTGTCTACGGATGTTTCACAATTTAGGTTCAGATGCACATCTTCTTATAAAGCCTTGAAAACAATAATATCTGAAGCAACGTGTGTGAATAATACAAACATTTAATTTTTCGGAGACTGTGAAACAGTCTAAAGTGAGTGTTAAATATCGTGCAAAACAAAAGAAAAAAACAGAACTTTTTATGAAAATTGGCAACCAATGCACTGCCATATGCGAATCGCTAATTCTATACCATCATTAAAAATATTTATTGTTTAAATAAATATGCAAAGGACTGAAATCTGCTTGATAACTTTCTGGTTATCGTTTCTATTCCCTTCCAGTCATGATGCAACCTCCTCACTTGAATCCTTGACTTAAACACTTTGCCTCCTTGAATGCTGCTTGATCCGCTGGTACTTGCAGCGTTCTGTCTTTTGATTGGTAGCCAACTGGAGCTACTGACCAAGGCCGAAGCGCATTCGGTTACAGAAGTAAGGACAGTGTCTATTACATTCAACCAGATCCAACACAAATAAACTAACTCTCCCCTCCGCGGCAGCTGCACCCCAATTACAAGACCACTTTGACTCCGTGAAGGAAAGCATGGTTAGAATGTGCTATATATCATTTCAAGCATCAACTCTGACTAAACATTTGCAACATAGCACATCGGAGATGGAACCCACGCAAAAGTAAATGTCCTCCATCTTAATGCCGAAATCATTTTTCGACCTTCAGATGCGAGGATAATTCCAACATGTAGCAAATTAGCGGCAGTCGTTCGCTTTCATTTCCGAGACTAACTTAATGCAATTCGCGTGTTTAGTCAATGTCGCGTGTGTTGAACGTTAAAGAGAATAATGGGAGATGGATTGGTTCACTGTTGAGAGAAACATTTTCGTTCTGCAGTATTTCAAGCATACGTTCAAGAGGACATTAAGTTAAACAAGCTATCTCCAAAGTGCTTGATTTTACTATCCAATGGGTCTTTTATTTCCCCGTTCTTGGTCTCAAGTAGAATTGCTGCAAACCATTTATTTGTATGTTTGAGCAAATCACAACATAGGGTGGAGAAGCGAAACATTGGTATCGATATTAGTATTAGTTTATAACTATGACGTTCAAATCTTCTGCTATCCAATACACACAGTATATTGCTGCAGTCATCCAGTAGTTTTCCCCCCTATTTCTCATGCAAATCCATTTCTTAACAATCGCGTTAAAGTTCAAGATACTCCTCAATTGCTGGACTTCTTAAAAACGTTTTTAATGTGTCTAATAATTGTAAAATACCTTGGTCTTGAACGCGTTTGCTGTAAGTTAGAATGACTTAATCTCCTAAACGAGCGTCTCAATTCCGGATTCATGCAAGTGTAAGTGCAAGAAGATTCATTCTTCAAATACATTCCAGTCGAAAGCGATTCACGTACGCAATTGATGATCAGTGATGGTCCCTCACTGCCATCGGAAGCGTCTCACCTGGAATCGCTGCATAACGTTTTGTTGTAAATATTATAAACGTGCAGCAGAAGTTGAAAAACCATGGCACGTTTCAGCCAGAGTCCCTTTCGTATTTGCCTAATATTACCAATTTGTACACGCCAAAGTGTTTCGATGGATTTCGAATGCGTAAGCGAAGTCGTGGTTGAGGAAAAATATTGCCTGGAATCTTGCACAATGACGAAAGTAAACAGCTATCAGGGATATTTTTAGATATTTAGGTTGCATTGAGTAAGAGCAAAGGTGAGTAAGTTTGACAGTAGATGCTACCCTGCGTAAACCTCTGGCCTGTTTCACGATCAGAGGAAAGTGTGGCTGTACGATCAGAGGAAAGTGTCTTTAATCAGGTTTTCATTCCAGAACATGTCGTGACAGATACCATCAAAATGAAGAATATCGCGGCTCGAAACCCAGTCTGTCCACACCCTCCACACATGTTGCCTGGCCCGCCGAGTTCTTCTCGCGGTTTGTTTTCGTCCATTATTCTAGCATCTGCAGTTTTTGTGCTCTTATGCACCCACCCCGCCCCCTCCCTTTAAGGATACCCTGTGTTTCGAGTGGATTGCGGAAATATAATGAGTCTATAGATTATTTGGTGTCACATTTATCGGTAAAAATAACAAACGCTGTTGGTTTATGGTGAAGACCTCAATATGTATTCTGTCCGGGTGTACAGCCGTATTGCAGCAGAGATCTAAAATAAGAATTCGCAGGTTTCATGACATTGGTAGACGTTACTTCTACGGAACATATTATTGACATTACATAGTATAGTACGGACATTTACTATAAACCCACTGACTCGCACAGCTATCTGGACTACACTTCTTCCCACCCGGTCCCCTGCAAAAAGTCTATCCCCTACTCCCAATTCCTCCGTCTACGCCGCATCTGCGCCCGGAAGGGGTGTTTCACACTAGGGCTTCCGAGATGTCCTTGGTATTCAGGAAACGGGGCTTCCCCTCCTCCATTATAGATAAGGCTCTCACTAGGATCTCTTCTACATTCCGCAACTCCGCTCTTGCTCCCCCTCCCCCACTCGCAACAAGGACATAATCTCCCTCGTTCTCACCTTCCACCCCACCAGCCAGCGGATCCAACAAATTATCCGCCAACATTTCCGTCACCTACAACGGGACCCCACCACTAGCCGTATCTTTCCATCACCTCCCCTCTCTGTGTTCCGCAGAGACCGTTCCCTCCGTAACTCCCTGGTCCACTCGTCCCTTCCTACCCAAACCACCCCAACCCCGGGCACTTTCCCCTGCAACCGCACGAGATGCAACACCTGTCCCTTTACCTCCCCCCTCAACTCCATCCAAGGACCCAAACAGTCTTTCCAGGTGAGACAGAGGTTCACCTGCACCTCCTCCAACCTCATCTATTGCATCCGCTGCTCTAGATGTCAACTTATTTACATCGGCGAAACCAAGCGCAAGCTCGGCGACCGCTTCGCTGAACACCTGCGCTCGGTCCGCATTAACCAAACTGATCTCCTGGTGGCCGAGCACTTCAACTTCCCCTCCCATTCCCTAGTGAGGCCCACCGGAAATTGGAGGAACAGCACCTCATATTTCGCCTGGGCAGTTTGCAGCCCCTTGGTATGAACATCGACTTCTCCAACTTTAGATAGTCCCTCTGTCCCTCTCTTCCCCTCCTCCTTCCCAGATCTCCCTCTATCTTCCTGTCTCCACGTACATCCTTCCTTACATCAGTCTGAAGAAGGGTCTCGACCCGAAACGTCACCCATTCCTTCTCTCCCGAGATGCTGCCTGACCTGCTGAGTTACTCCAGCACTTTGTGAATAAATACATTCATTACATCCCTCTTATAGCTGGGCTAGCAGAACTGCACACGGACCTCTAACGACTGATATATCTGTGTCAGGATGTGCTGATTTCTGTGTTTGTTATCCTCCCACTGAAGGTAAACGTGCCAGTGGCCTCCTTCCCCCACAACCACGTGAGTCCACATATTGGGAACAATGCACCAGTACCTCAATGTGTCTTTGGTCTCCAGCACTCCACATGGCTCTACTATTCATTGGGTAAAACTCCACCTTGGTTTGGGAAAACAAAGTGCAACTTTTTTTTTTTGCAGTGGTAAATTTATTTTGACGTTCGTTGTCCCATTTTCCCAGCTGATCTATACCCCATTTTACTTAGGTGTCCTTGAGGCTATTCACCATGTCACCGATTTGGAAGCCATTTGCAAATGTACTCGCAATGTCAAGGAGATTGTCAACGGAATCCCGAATGCACTTCTCATACAACTGTGGACCCAAAGCTGATCCATGAAGCGCTCTACTGGTTATAAGGGTTAAGGAAAAAACACCTCTTTCTACCTTTTATTTGTGCTGATGAAATGTCGTCGACGTGAAACTTCACTGCTGTCCTCTCTCCTGAGATATTGTACGACTGTTTGGTTATTTGTATGGTATATAATGCTGAAAAAGTGTTCACACTGACAAACGTAAAAATAAAAAAAAATTCCCCATAAATGACACCGGCGTTCAGATTACTGCAGTTGATTTCTGCAAACATTTTAGTCCCAACTATTTTTAATTCAGGTCAATTGAATCGTAACACGTTATCAATGACCTGGTCCGATTTTTCTTGTAGAATGAGACAAAAAAAAAACACCGCACCCCACTGGCATTTCGAACGCTTATTAGGAAACTACAATCTGGTTTAATGCGTCCTGCCACTTTTTCAGGTATTTCTATTTGAGCTGCCCAGACATTTGAATCCAAGAATTTGACTTCTAGCCTAACAACAATAAAACAAGTTACTGCAACCGAGAAACAAGCATCTGCAGGTTCTGAGATTTAGAGTAAAACGCGAAGTGTTGGAGAAACTCAGCGGGTCAAACAGCACCTGCGGAGGAACAGACAAAATGTGTAGGAAAGAACTGCAGATGCTGGTTTAAATCGAAGATACACACAATATGCTGGAATAATTCAGCGGGACAGGCAGCATCTCTGGAGCGCAGGAATGGGTGGCGTTTCCGGTCGAGTCCCTTCTCTGCAGAGATGCTGCCTGTCCCGCTGAGTTACTCCAGCATTTTATGTCTATCTGCGGAGGAACAGACAGAGGACCATTTGAGTATGAAAGATCCCGAGCCGAAACGCCGCCTGTCAATTACTTTCAAGAACACTGCATGGCGAGTCCAGTTCCTCCATCATATTGTGTTTCGCTAAAGGTGCTTTACACAAATTATTGAGGCGTTACCGCAAATAGTCAGTCCTGTATTGGGCTGCAACAGAATATAACAGCAAGTTCTGAAAAAAGTCACGGTTGACAAAAATAGCCAAGACACTTCCACGTACATTTGGGCCAGGTCATATTCGATCAAATTGGATTCGACGTCTGTAACATTTGCACCCAATTCCTCATTAGATTAATAGAGTCATCGAGCACAGAAACTGGCACTTTGGCCCATCTTGCCCTTTCCGACAGTGTGCTTGTCGCACCTGGCCGCCTTTGGCACATTAGCCTCTAATCATTTCCTGTTCATAAACCTGTCCAAATGTCTTTTTCAATATCACTATAGTCCTGACCTCAAATACTTCCTCTGTCAGTTCGTTCCTCACCGTGCAAAACGCGGAAGGATGAAGGCCAATGTACTGAAATGTAATGTGTTGACCGCCCTAACTATCGGTAATGCCACGTACAGGGAACCCGGTACGGTCACTGCTCCACAAACCTCTCTTCATCGACGGGACGGTGGTGGAGAAAGTCAATCCTTGTGCGTGCATATCTCCAAACATCTGTCCTGGAACCAGTACATAAATGCAATCATGCGTATGCGAGACGAATGCGAGGTATTTCCATTTTGGAGGTTAAATATGGCAGGACTTACGCAATAAATGGCGGTGCCCCGGGTAGTACTGTAGACAGAGAGACGTTAGCATCCGGACACATAGTTCCCAAGAAGTGGCGTCACTGGTTTATAGCGTGGTAAAAGCACAACACAGAGCATGTGTTGAATGGGAGCAAAACGCAAAGTGCTGCTGGAACCCAATGGGTCAAGCGACATCTGTGGACAGACTGTACAGAAATGTCGGGACTCTTCTTCCGATTGATTGGGACGGGCGGGGGGAGTGGGGGGGGGAGCTGGAAAAGAGAGGCGGTACACGAGGCGACACCTGGCCAGTTATCGCGATACAGAGTAAAGATTAGGGGGTGATCGAAAAATCGCGGATGTAAATAGAATGGACAGATCAAGAGGGGGTAAAATGCCGAATGAGGGGGGTGAAGACGGAGGAATGTTCGAGACGGGAGAATAGGCGAGGGAGGACTCCTTGTCACAGAAATAGACCCAGAGGCGGAGGCGATAGAAGATGAGCTCAATATCTATCGCCTCCACCTCTGGGCCTATTTCTGTGACAAGAAGTCCTCCCTCACCTATTCTCCCGTCTCGAGCATTCGCAGGTTTCATGACATTGGTAGACGTTACTTCTACGGAACATATTATTGACATTACACACTTCCATGAATACTTTTTGAAGTTCACTGGACTCCATCTGCAACTCCCCCTTATAGGCTTCAATGTCGAACAAGCAATCACCAATGACCCCAATCGGCTATGGCGACAAAAATGACCGCGACTCTCTTATCCTTTCAAAGAAGAATCCAGAAGAAATGCTCTTGGTGATGCTGATGTTCTCCCTCCAAATATTTAACTTCTTCCTCCACTGGCAATTCTTATAACTATGTTTCTGATGGGTAGCATAACTGCAGCTAACAACAGCGGGAACGTGAAGCGTTTATCTCTCCGCCCTGAAATAAATTGGATTTCCGCATTGTTACCGCCAACATAATCCGCCCAGATTATAGGATGAGTAGGGAAAATAGTTTGGTTCCTTCCTGAATATTTTCAAACACACATTTCTGAATACTGAGACACAGGAGACATCAGATGCCGGGATGTGGGGAAATAAAAGAACAAGGAGTGAAGCAGAATTTTTCCAGACAAAATGGATGGCCAATGTTTCGACTCGATACCGTACATAAGGAATCAAAATTTTGAGGGAATTTTAAGGTAATCGACTGCTTATATTTCAGCTTGTATTACGATCGCTGATGATATGTGGAGCAATGCATAGACATGGGGCTGTACAGCACGGAAGCAGGTCTGTTGGAGACCTTTTTTCCCTGCCGGACAAGTTGGCATATGGGCCCGTCCTATTTGCCTGTATTTTACCCGTTTCTCTCAAAATCTTTTCTATCCATATATCTGTCCAAATGTCTAAAAATCGTAATTATATCCGGTTCTGTAGCTTCATTGCAGGGAAGTGCCACCTTCTCAGTGAAAAAACGTGTTTACGATGTCCATCTTAAATGTCTTAATTCTGACCTCAAGCCGATGCCGTCCAGCGTTGGGAAATTGACAGTGAGCATTTACATTTTCCATCCACCTCATGCGGCCATCGATCAGCTTCCTACACTCCACAGAGAATGGTCCTAGCGTAACCAACCTCTCTGTATAACTCCCAGTTCACATCCTAATGAACCTCTTTATGCTCTTTCCATCTTTATTACATCCTTCTTATGGATGTGCTGATTTATGTGTTTGTTATTCTTCCCAATGAAGGTAAACGTGCCAGTGGCCTCCTCCCCCGACAGCCACCTGACACAACATATTGGGAACAATGCACCAGTACCCCAATGTGTCTTTGGTCTCCAGCACTCCACATGGCTCTACTATTCATTGTGTAAAATGCCACCTTGGTTTGGTAAACCAAAGTGCAACATTTTGTTTTTGGCAGAGGTAAATTTATTTTGCCGTTCGTTGTCCCATTTTCCCAGCTGATCAACACCCCCATTTTATTCCTTAAGTATCCTTGAGGCTGTTCACCATGTCACCGATTTGGAAGTCATTTGCAAATTTACTCACAATGTCAAGGAGATTGTCATCGGAATCCCGAGTGCACTTCTCACACAACAGTGGACCCGAAACTGATCCCTGAAGCACACTCCTGGTTATAAGAGTTAAGAAAAAAACAACTCTTTCTACCTTTTATTTGTGCTGATGAAAGGTCGTCCACGTGAAACATCATTGCTGTTCTCTCTCCTGAGATATTGTACGACTGATTGGTTATTTGTATGGTATATAATACTGAAAATGTGTTCACATTGACAAACGTAAACAAAATGATTTTTTTCCCATAAATGACACCGGCGTTCAGATTACTCCAGTTAATTTCTGCAAACATTTTAGTCCCAACTATTCTTAATTCAGGTCAATTGAATCGTAACACGTTATCAATGACCTGGTCCGATTTTTCTTGTAGAATGAGAAAAAAAGGAATTTAACCTCTGCTTTTTGGAAAGAGAGTGTGCCTTCGGGATCGCGCATTATGGGATATATGTGTTTGAATAGCTAACATGTAACAAAAAGTTATTTACCGCAGGGGTGATTGATTAGTGCCGAAAGCCAGATACTTTATTAGAATATATGGTTGAAAGCGGCTAGAGGACGTTTCATCATATTTTTCAATTCCTCTCTGAAGTTTCTTTGCGAGGCAGCATAAATGAAGGCGTTTGTGCAAGTACTTAAAAATCTTAGCTTGTATCCAATGTCTTCTGCAATACTGAAAACATTATTATCCTTTGCCTGCATTAATTGATTATCTGTAAAATACAGAGAGATGAAGCAGGCAAAATTGACCACCCATAACAGAATGAAACTGCCAGATATTGCCAGCAGTAAGATTATTGATTTCCTTCGGTTTTCAATCTCTTGGTCCGACTGCCTCTTGTCGTTGTTGCTTTCCCTTAATTTTCTTCTGACACTGTTAGCCAATATAATATGCCTGATCGTCAGCATGTTGAACACAATGATCAACACAAATGGTAGAAATGGGGTTAAGATGATTTTCAACCACAGGAATGCCGCCCAAATAGGTAAGATGTAGAAGCTCGACCTTACGTTGCAGAACCATGCGACATTGCCAACTTTTTCTAAAGGTTCAAACTGGAAGTAGACTGGAATATTTTCCACTACGCATACCAAAGATAAGACCGTAATAACCCTCGTTGCATTTTTTTCAGTGCAATATTTTGTTCTTAACGATTGATAGCAAATTGCAACAAACCTATCAAAGGTAAAGGCCACGGTTATCCAGACAGAACAATCAATGGAAACATAAATCAGAGTCATAATAAGACTGCAAACGGGAGTGTAATTGAGAAATGAATGTTGAAAATATGCCTCGGTACCCCGATAAAGTATTCCGCTGACTACCACGTGCATTAGATTAGCTGCAGCCATCGACACGAGATATCGCGTGATGCAACTAGAGAGTCCACATTTTCCATAGGATAAGATGGCGATTGTCACCATGTTCGCTGCGAATAGAAACAAAAGCATTAATAATCCCTTTTAATCAGAGAAATAGTTGTTAAATAATTTAAATATTATAGTGGGCGTGGATTTCATTCACATTCATCCATTACATGTCTTAGAAACATAGAAACATAGAAAATAGGTGCAGGAGTAGGCCATTCGGCCCTTCGAGCCTGCACCGCCATTCAATATGATCATAGCTGTTCATCCAGCTCAGTAGCCTGTACCTGCCTTCTCTCCATACCCCCTGACCCCTTTAGCAAAAAGGGCCACATCTAACTCCCTCTTAAATATAGCCAATGAACTGGCCTCAACTACCTTCTGTGGCAGAGAATTCCACAGACTCACCACTCTCTGTGTGAAGAAATGTTTTCTCATCTCGGTCCTAAAAGACTTCCCCCTTATCCTTAAGCTGTGACCCCTGGTTCTGGACTCCCCCAACATCGGGAACAATCTTCCCGCATCTAGACTCTCCAAACCCTTAAGAATTTTATATGTTTCTATAAGATCCCCCCTCAGTCTTTTAAATTCCAGCGAGTACAAGCCCAGTCTATCCAGTCTTTCCTCATATGTAAGTCCCGCCATCCCAGGGATCAATCTGATGAACCTTCTCTGTACTCCCTCTAAGGCAAGAACGTCTTTCCTCAGGTTAGGAGACCAAAACTGCACACAATACTCCAGGTGCGGTCTCACCAAAGCAACTGCAGCAGAACCTCCCTGCTCCTAAACTCAAATCCTCTTGCTATGAATGCCAACATACCATTCGCTTTCTTCACTGCCTGCTGCACCTGCATGCTTGCTTTCAATGACTGGTGCACCATGACACCCATGTCACGTAGCATCTCCTCTTCTCCCAATCGGTCACCATGCAGGTAATACTCTGCTTTCCTGTTCTTGCCGCCAAAGTGGATAACCTCACATTTATCCACATTATATTGCATCTGCCATGCATTTGCCCACTCGCCTAATCTATCCAAGTCACGCTGCAGCCTCCTAGCATCCTCCTCGCAGCTAACACTGCCACCCAGCTTCGTGTCATCCGCAAACTTAGAGATGTTGCATTCAATTCCCTCGTCCAAATCATTGGGGTCCCAGCACTGAGCCTTGCGGTACCCCACTAGTCACTGCCTGCCATTCCGAAAAGGACCCGTTTATTCCTACTCTTTGCTTCCTGTCCGCCAACCAATTTTCTATCCACCTCAACACTGAACCCTCAATACCGTGTGCTTTAATTTCAACACTGAACCCTCAATACCGTGTCTTCATTTCATACTTTCATTTCACTGCACATCGAGTCACCATGTATGTGACAAATAAACTTGACTTGACTTGACTTCAGAATGTTGACTAAATTACGCGTTTGCAACTCGTCCCTGAATGCAATGAATGTTTTACCAGCTTCCGGATTCCTGAGATATCATCGCAATAATCCTCAAGCGTCCTGTGGATCAATAACTTGGAGTTCCCATTTGGGCCGTTGCAATTGTGTTCCTCTTACTCGATGTTCAGAATTTGTGCCCTGTCTTGGGAGAGACCGATCTGCTTTGTCGTGCTTGATCAACTTAAAGCTGTGATATATTTGCGGAAGGATTTCCTACTCCCAACTGGCGATTTTAATAGAAGCGTGTGACCGAGCTGTCTTATCAACATTCTTGTGTTAATAGAAACTTTCTCCTCAAGCAGTCTCTGTGTTTACTAATAAATTAAACCCGATTTTAAAACATTTCACTTATGAATATAAAGAAAACATACTCTCTGAAAGGCATCTTTCGGCTCGTGTTCGCATTTAGGAATGTTTATTTGGAGACGTCGTATTAGAACTTCTCACGAAGTGATCAACAAATGATTGTTTCTGAGAACTATCACTTCCTCTGTAGCTTACACCAGGACACTGCATAAATCAACGTGTTCCACAAGGAATCAAGTTGTTCCACGTATGACAATTAGCATTTTCGGCACAAGACAAAAGACGGATGTAGGGTTTCGGCTGTTTAATTTGGCACTTTAAACCTTCCTCTGTATTAATTGGGATCTTAATAGGTCGTCTTTTCCAGAACTCTCCTTTTATCATTTGATTCTCATGATATCCAGAATCAGATCGGTGCACGTTCCGTGTGCTCCTATCGGTTCAGGCCTCACAATTCTCTGAAATAAAATGCTGACCCTTTTTCTCAATAAAGGGCGATTCATGTCGTCCTTAATGGTCTATCCCCAGCTTGAAATTACGACGTCTATTCCAATGCCGAACATCCGAGAGGAGTTTTCTCAAGAAATCCGTCGACCATTCCATCAACGGTAATACTTTGTGTTTATTTTAAACCTCGTGTAAGGTCAACATCTCCCAATCTTCTGTTCTCACATAAATACAGGTCTACGGCAAGCAATGATTCCTCATTTAGAGAACCCGCTTTGTCTGAAACTGGCCAGTGAATCTTCTGCATGGATAGTTTGACAAGTACATCCTCGCTGAGATGTGGACATCAAATCTGTACACAATGAAGCAAGTGTCAGTTGAATTACGGTAATTTATCCTCGGTGTACTTCCTCGCAAAAAAAAGGCTGATATGCTACTTGATTTTCTCCTGATTTGTCTAACCTTTGGCTTGAGCCGTTTATATGCAAGTACAAGGGATCTTTAAATATCAGAACTACAATGTCCTCCTATTGAAGATAAGCAAACGCCTTTTTTTGTGCCACGTAATTTGTCTGTGCTTTTTCCAAATTATATTTCAAGTAGCATGCTCAACTCACCAACTTAGCTTATGACTTTTCGGTTGTGTCTCCAGATTTTTGTGGACCGCGCTCTCATTTTTCTATTGAAGAGTTGCCACTCCCAATATTTTAATTAAGGAAGAATCCTTACTAGTCGGAGCGGGATTCAGCCTCCACCTAAATCTCAGCTATTGAAAGTTTCAACTGGAGTCGTGGACGTGCTCTGCACCTTCGCCCGAGGTCGCTCATTGCACATACCTCCGCTCATTTCATTTATAGTCATTCGTTTCTTCGTTTTCTCAGACTTGGCATTTCTTCTGCTTGCCATATGTTCGCTGCAGCTGCCATCTAGGAAGCCTGAACAGTATATTATAGTCCAATATTTTGACACCGACATCCCCGTTACAACAGGCATAACAAAGATAGAGTCCCCTATGTCCCGATATTTCATCCAGCCAACCACATTGCATCCAACACATAATTCTTCGACTTCTCCATCAGCCTCAAACGGCCTCGTCACCTGTGATATTAATCAGCACCCCCATGCACGGGAACTTTCTCCTGCAAATGAAGTCGCACCTGCGGTTACACCTCTAGCCTCCCCACCATCGAGGGATTCAAATTGCCCTTCCAGAGGTTCACATGTACCTTCTCTACCTTTGTGTATTATATTCACTTCTCTCGAAGTGGTCTTCTCGGCATTTGCTTGTAGAAATGCAGGCTAAGGGACCAAATTGACGATTTCCTGTGTTCTATCCGCTACGTTAACGTGGAATACCCGGTTGCTGGACAGTTTAATTCCCCATCACGATTCGCAGATCGAGCAGTTTCACTTTGGCTTCCTTCACTGGCTGGTGGGATCAATTGAAATCTTAGAAAAGAGAATTCCTATTCCGGATGTTCATTCCGCAGGCGGACGGCATGAACTCTGAATTCTCCAATTTCAGGAAACCTGCTCCCCATGCCCCTTCCCATTCAACGTGTTCGCACACCACTCCTCATACACATCACCCACGAGGCCTCGAATCGAGTCCCATCCCTCTATGGTTTCCTTATGGCCACCCAATCTCGCATATTTAGTACCATAATACACCTTCATTTCCATCAGATTCCATAGGCTACCTCCAGCCATCACCACCCACCATCTGTCGTTGTCTACATATTTCCACTTACCTGACACCAACTACCAATCCACCACTCCTAACCCGTATCCACTTATCATTAGCAAGCTATTGTCTCATCCGCGCCCCTCCACCCTCTTTATATAGTCTATCTACTTCTCTTTCCTTGAATTTGACTGTCTGTTTCCGTCCACATGTGCTACCTGGCCTGCTAAGATCCACCACCTGCTTTACTCTGTTTTTACTCTATTTTACTCTGCCACAAACTCTTTTGTTTTGTGTGCGAGTGTACATTTCATTTCTTAATTTCGGCAATTTCACGTAGGTTTGAACAAATCTTTCAACAAATTGTTTAAATTCAATCGTTAAACTATATTAATAGAACGGTTTCTTCGTAATGGAAGTAAAAGCAGTATCATACAGAATGAATCAGGGAGTCAAGTAAGGATAGCGAACGCGTGCACCAGTAATCATTCAAAACCGCTTCCTGAGATGTATCCTTGCAAAAATATCTCCTGACATAGCTTCGATTATGTTGTCACGGGGAGTGAAGTGCAACGCTCATCGCTTTACGGACGAAGAAGTAATAACTTTTGTTGCAATTGGAGAAGAACTGCAATACTTGAACGAATATTCTTTCGACTTAATTTTTTTCGTCCATGCGATATATTGAAAATATATAAAAGGTTGAAGCGGCAATATGGGTTTCTACGTTTCAACATCAAGCATATGGCGCAAGACAGTGAGCAACATTTGGTGTTGTCAGCAGATGGTAATGTAATCGTAGGGCAGCGATACATGGCACAAACGGAACCATGTGGTCGGATATAATATACAACCAAGATTGCAGCAAAACCGCAGTGGAATTTTCGTGTGGACGTGTTAGGCTCGGTTTTCAGAGTAATAAAATATGAACGATAGAATTATTAGCTATACTTTGGATTCCAATCATCCATCCAGTTATTTAGGATACGGCCAAGCTGCTAGCGCATACCGTCGGCGGACGGAGGGCCATCCTGATCATGAATCCTTTCCGCACTTTGAACGACAAGACAGATTATTACATTGGTTGAAAGGATGGAGGAGGGGACATTTTTTCGTGAGTAGAAAGTATTTCTGCTGTGTGGACAAACCTTTTATAAAATTATTTTGGCGGTTAGTTATCCATATCAAAACAGTAACATAACAATTAACTATATCCATTGCATGATTGCAAACTTTTTTTTAAATTAAAAAAAATATATATTTTATTTAAGTTTTAACAGAACTCATACATTATACACATTTCATAGTAAACAATAATAATAACTACCTTGTAAATTCGATTATACACGTATTGTTCTGTATTTTCTCCCCTCCCCCCCCCAGTTAAAAAGAAGGAAAAAGAAAAAGCAGAAGAAAGATAGAAAGAGAGAAACCTGGAGTCCCGAGGGAGTCACTTCCGAGTAATTTCTTATTAAATTCTTATTAGAGGTAACAAAACCATCCTGAATTTAAATACTTCCAATTCATAATCCTAGCTTTAAAATGAATGGGTTCCACACCTTCAAGAAGAAGTCGTATCCATTTCTCAGATTATACGTAGCTTTTTCTAATGGGATACAACTCCGCATTTCTGCATACCATCTTTCAAATCTTATTTCATTTTGATCTTTCCAAGTGACCGCTACACATTTTTTTGCTACTGCTAATGCTATTTTTAAAAATCTTTCCTGATATTTATCTAAAATTAGCTTTGGTAATATTCCTTTTGTGTCTCCCAACAAAAACAACCTTGAATCCATTGGTATGATCTTATTCATCAATTGTTCCAAAAACTTTTAAAAGTCTTTCCAAAAAGGAGTTGCAAACTTGACTTACCAGGAATGCCAATAATCACAAGAGCATGATAGTAAATACGTTCTACAAGTAAGTTTATGGTCAATCCCATTATCAAAGTGGAGCAGCTCTTTGGCGAGTGGATCAGAAGTGCAGAACCCTGCTATCAATTGTATATTTTACTTATATTGCAAAGAAACCTCTAGGGTTTAAATTACACTGCAAAACGATTGGAGTAATTAACTCACGTGATCCCTCCGAGAAGGGAGCGAATTGTTATTTGTCAATGTTAAGGCATATTTTGATACAACGTGCCACAATATTTTGATATGAATTAATCAGTAAATATATTTGAGTTTTGATCTTCAAATATTACTGGCGTGTTTCTTAGAACAATATTTATGGAGTTGCACTTCTTGATGATTTTCATGCCCTTTCGTCAGACCAAGTGTTCAGGAAGCTGCAGGTATAAAGTGTTGGAAGCATATTCAGATACTAGGAAACTACAAAACAATTTCATAAAACTGTCCAGATGCGTGAACAATGACAATCATTAAAATATATTTTAACGGGATAGTATGTGGGAACGATTTGAATGGACATGGGACAGATGCAAGCAAGTAGATCATTTGCAGATAGCCACATAGCGTTCTGGATTAATTCGGCGGAAACATCTGTTTCCGCACGGAATAACTGTGTCTTTATGAAGCTATGACGATAACACGCCAGAATTAAAGTTATCATGGCCAAGATGTTTCGGGTCATTTAGAACACAACGAGTGAATAAATTCATTTGAATCCCACCCCCTCCCATTGCTTTCCTTTTAGACTATAAACAGTAACGCGTGGAAAGATGTAAATGAGATTGTAGTAATTCATCCATGTGGAAGAGATAGCTTTATTATTCTAAAATACATCCAAATAATAGCAATCGTAGAGTATTTTGGAATCTGCAAGGCAGATTTTCATTAGAGCCAAGGAATAATTTGTGATTACTTTCAATTCATTCTGCATATTCCGATCACCTATTCATGGTTTCACTTATAAATCTGCCCTTTACAGATGATTTTTGGGAGCTGATCACAGACGTGGTTCGTGATACAAATTTGCAACATGTCTGTCGTTTAAAAAAACCAGATGGAAATATGGAAATATGTAAACCAAATTAACGGAAATATCCACTAAAATTTTCTTGTTTTGATATTTTTGTCCTGCATTTGGAGGCTTACACTGGTCCTAATGGTTACCCGAGCGGAATTATGGCGCATTTCATTCAGTCATGATAAGAAGGTGTGGAATTTGGGATTTCTATAAATGCACAGATTCACAGCTGTAACAAGTCTCTTGGTCACAATATTCCAGGCATATTAACCAATATTCCAGGCATATTCCTTACCGACGACCCCACATTCTCAATAGGTATGAGTAACGTGAGATATCACGCATATGTTTGGACGTCCGCACATCAATTAATAAAAGAGAATTACGATAACCAGTTTTGCACATAAACAGGAGAGAATGTTCAGAGACCTGGGCAAATTTCCATCACACGAACGGTTTACAAGAAAATGAATAAACGTTACAATATGCTGTTTCGTTTCAAATTTATTGCACAGTGTTAATAATTGTTATCCGTGATAATAATGTCAAAATGGTATAAATATGACACCAGAAATAAATCGCCACAATCACCGCACCGAACAATTTCAGTCATTATGCAATGATCATCGCAGCATGGCTGTTTCACTGAAATATACCTAGAACTCACTAGGTGACCTGTGTGTAAGCTGAATTTAACGGGAAATATAGATTCTGCCTAATTGCAGGGCTGCAAGAGAGTCCGCTTCTACAATAATTTTCGAATCCTTGATCTTCCTCTTATCTAACATATTAAAGGACGTGATGGACATATTTTGATATTGTATATTATTGTTTATGTCAGTCTATCAATGTGAAATGTAATTCAGAAATCGTCCCTTATAGGGGTAGAACAGGGAATCCAATAATGATTTGCTTATAAAGATAATCGCCGGATTCTGATAGATAATCAAACGTAGAATCCAAATATAAATTGATATGAAAGCAAAAATTGAAATATGAAATGAAGAACACAATATGCATCGTGTAATTTGCAGGCCAGGCAGCATCGGTGAGGACAGCAGTAGATTTAACTGTTCTGACTATCAAACATTTCTCACTGTTGAGTAAAGTATCGACTTACATGCACATTAATATCACATTCGCTCTCCCTCTATCCCTCCCACACCCAAGTCGCACTACCTTCTCATTTTCACCCTATAAACAAATAACAATGGTCTGTTTCCTTTATCACCGTAGGAAAAATTGACACAAAATGTTGAAGTAACTCAACAGGTCAGGCAGCATCTCAGGAGAGAAGAAATGGGTGATGTTTCGGATCGAGACCCCTCTTCAGACTGAAAAAGGGTCGCGACTAGAAACGTCACCCATTCCTTCTCTCCCAAGATGTTGCCTGACCCGCTGAGTTACTCCAGCATTTGGTGTTTACCTTCCTTTATCATCGTTATTTTTTTGCATATCTTTCATCATTGTTCTTTATCTCTCCACATCACCATGTATATTTCTCTTATCCCTAAAAAGTCCGAAGCAGGGTCTCGACCCGAAACATCACCCATTCATTCTCTCCAGAGATGCTGCCAGTCCCGCTGAATTATTCCAGCTTTTGTGTCTATCTTCGGTTTAAACCAGCATCTTCAGTTGCTTCTTCCAAAAATATCGCAGCGAATCTTGTCTTGGAAACAGTTATCTTCAACCTATCACGTTGCCCTCTCTTTAGACTGACGACCCGGATTGAATGGATTTAAGCAATAGATAATTCAAAATGACATGCCTTATTTTATATCCTCTCTCGCCTGTTAATGCTGATTGTTTTCCCTCTACAGTCTCTCAGTCTCAGTCTGATGCAGGATTCCTTATTCAAACTGTCGAATGTTTCCCAGCTTGAAGAAGGGTCACTGCCGTAATGTCACCTGTTCCAGGAGCTGCCTGGCCCGCTGCGTCCCTTCAACACTTTGTGCTCTTCTCAAGATCCTGATATTCGTGCGCACTGCAATTAGAAACGTGATTTTTTTTCACGTTCCACACTCCATTCCTCCAACGATAAAACTACCTCGAATTGGCATTTCTTTCCATTCCATTTTCAATGCACTGCTATTGTTAATCAATTGCTCGGACATAAATGCAAATCCATCTTCGAGATCGTTATATTTTATGTTATTGTTTCCTGATCATTCTCATGAAGGAGCAACAGCCAAACACTCCATCCCATAAGGTTCCCATCTTGTACCTCTTAATATCATATTAACAGCCAATTAGTGTCATTTCATAATCTATCACATCTCCTGTCCAGCATTTAAATTCTTCAAGTTTCATGCCACCTTCAGATTTCAACAGACCGCGCACCCTTACGGAAATTAAAAAATAATTAACCTTAGCAATGACTATGGGAGCAGTCGTTCCATTATTTCGCAATCTGATTTTTTTAATGCATTATTCGGGAGGGGTGCAACGCCTGGGACTGCAGGATGGGTAATGTGTTGTGTTTGCGTAAGAGCGTTGCGTAGAGAATCCTCGGAACTATAGACACGTAAGCCTAACTGCTGTGGTAATAACGTTACTAGAGAGGATTCCGAGGGATAGGCACTATGCGGATTTGGAAAGACGGGTGTTGATTAGGTATAGTCGGCATGGCTCTGTGCGTGGGATGTCGTGTCTTGCGAATTTATTTGAGATTTTGTACTGAGGAAACCGAGTTATTTCAGCCAGCAGAACCGTACACCTAGACGAAATGCACTTACTTCTCGTAAAATGCGGCGTGATAGAATGTTATGTAAAGTAAGAACGCATGTGATCCATGGAGAGCTACATTGCATTCAGAATGTATTCAGAGCCCTTCATTTTTCCACATTTTGCTACGTTACAGCCTTATTTTAAAATGGATTTAAATTCATTTTTTAAAATCATTTATCTACACACAATACCCCATAATAAAAAAATCGAAAACAGTTGTTTAGAAAATTTTGCAAAGTAATTAAAAATAAATGACATAAAATATCACATTTACATAAGTATTCGAACCCATTACCCAGTAGTTTGTTGAGCCACCTTTGGCAGCGATCAAGCCTCAAGTCTTTTTGGGTATGACGTTACAAGCGTGGCACACCTGTATTTGGCTAATTTCTCCCATTCTTCTCTGCAGATCCTCTCAGGCTCTGTCAGCTCTGGATGGGGGGCGTGGATGCACAGCTATGTTCAGGTCCCGACAGAGATGTTCGATCGGGTTCAAGTCCGGGCTCTGGCCGGGTCACTGAAGGACATTTACAGACTTGTCACGAAGCCACTCCTGCGTTGTCTTGGCTGTGTGCTTAGGGTCGTTGTCCAGTTGGAAGGTGAAGCTCCGCCCCAGTCTGAGGTCCAGAACGCTCTGGAGCAGGTTTTCATCAGGATCTCTCTGTACTTTGCTCCGTTCATCTTCCCATCGGTCGTGACTAGTCTCCCATTCCCTGCCGCTCAAAAACATCCCCACAGCATGATGCTGCCACCACCATGCTTCACCGTAGTTATGGTATTGGCCAGGCGATGAGCTGTGCCACTTGGCATTCAGGCCAACGTGTTCAATCTTGGTTTCATCAGACCAGAGAATCTTGTTTCTCATGGTCTGAGAGTCCTTAAGGTGCCTTTTGGCAAACTGTGATGTGCCTTTTACTGAGGAGTGGCTTCCGTCTAGCCACTCAACCATAAAGGCCTGATTGGTGGAGTGCTGCAGATATAGTTGTCCTTCTGGAAGGTTCTCCCATCTTTACAGAGGAATCCTGGAGCTCTGTCAGAGTGACCATCAGGTTCTTGATCACCTCCCTGACCAAGGCCCTTTTCCCTCGATTGCTCAGTTTGGCCGGGCGGCCAGCTATATGAAGAGTCCTGGTGGTTCCAAAGTTCTTCTATTTAAGAATGACGGAGGCCACCGTGCTCTTCGGGACCTGCAATGCCGCAGAAGTTGTTTTATACCCTTCCCCAGATCCGTGTCTCGACACAATCCAGTCTCGAACGTCTTCGGACAATTCCTTCATCTTCATGGCTTGCTTTTTGCTTTGGCATGCACTGTCAACTGTGGGACCTTATATAGATAGGTGCGTGCCTTTCCAAATCATGTACAATCAATTTAATTTACCACTCGTGGACTCCAATCAAGTTGTGGGAACATTTCAAGGATAATCAATGGAAACAGGATGAACCTAACCTCAATTTTTAGTGCCACAGCAAAGGGTCTGAATACCTATGTAAATGTGCTATTTCAGTTATTTCTTTTCAATTACTTTACAAAAAAATTCTAACCACCTGTTTTCGCTTCTTCATTCTGGGATAGTGTGTGTAGATTGATGATAAAAAAATGAATTTATTCAAGTTTAAAATAAAGCTGTAACGTAACAAAATGTGGAAAAGTGAAGGGGTCTGAATACTTCCTAAATACACTGTATATAGTGATCATCTTGCAGTTCTGTGTGTAAAAACATAACTTCGTTGCCCCTTGGTACAAGTGATAATTTGGAAACAATTGTACAATTGAACAGCTCCAACCAAGAACGCAAGAAATTGCAGAGTTAGGGTCTTAGCCTAGACCATCACGCAATGACGATAACAGGCCAAAGAAACACATAAAGGACAGAAGCCAATCTCTGCAAGCCTTGCCCTGAACCTAATTCAAATTCTCATTCTCTGTGTGTTTTCGGGAACTTCCGACAGTAACCTTCTTTGACGTTGTCGCCAGCGAAATGATTGATGAATGTTCAGAAAAGCACTATACTGCTGCATGCCTCAGTGGAATGCTGACAAACGACAGTCTTCGCTTTATAACTAGTTATAGGCATATATAAGGACACATTGTTTATTCTGGATCATAGAAATCACGTCAAACCTCACGTGTTGTTGGCGCAGAAGGCTGTGTCAGAGAGTCATAGATTCATAGAGTGATACAGCTTGGAAACAGGCCCTTTGGCACAACTTGCCCACACCGGCCCACGTGCCCAGCTGCACTGGTCCCACCTGCCCGCGAATGCCCTCCATCCCTCCAAACCTGCCCTGTTCATTTACCAGTCGAACAGTTTCTTAAACTTTGGGATAGTCCCTGCCTCAACTACCTCCTCTGGCAGCTTATTCCATACCCCCACCGCCGTTTGTGCGAAAAAGTTACCTCTCAGATTCCTGTTAAACCTTATCCCTATGTCCTCTAAACCTATGTCCTCTAGTCCATTATTCACCTACTCGAGACAAGAGATTCTGTGATCCGTGAGAAGGTCAGAAAATGTCCATTGATCGTCTGGCACGTAAGAGCGGAGAATTGCTTACACAAATATGTCTAATAGTTCCGTTGAATTTGAAACTCCCACTATCATAATAGATCTCCTCTATGAATCCCACTGGAGACGTAACACTCTATCTGAATAACACCATTCAGCAATCGTAGCCTGTTTCGTCCATCTGCTTGAGTGGACAAACTGTCACTTCCCACGCTATCTTCTGAAAGTCGTCCAATGATTGTGTCCAAGAATATACAGTTTCCCGACATAAACTCCTAGACAACACGTAACGTTGTTTCTGAATGGCAAACATGTTGCACCTCCGACAGCTGCTTAATGAATTCAATCACACCAAGCAACCGATTCTATACTGCGATCATTGAGTCCGTCCTCACCTTCTCCATCATGGTCTGGTTTGGCTCTGCCACCAAGCACGACATCCGGAGGCTGCAACGGATCGTTCGATCAGCTAAGAACCTGTTGGCTGCAACCTTCCCCCCCATTGACGAACTGTACACTGCAAGGGTCAGGAAGCGAGCGGGCAAGATCATCTCTTACCCCTCTCACCCTGGCCACAAAATCTTTGAAGCACTTCCCTCTGGAAGGCGACTCCGGACTGTCAAAGCAGCCACAGCCATACATAAAAACAGTTATTTTTTTCCACTTTCAACCAAAGTCTGTAGTCTCTTTTTTGCTCTGGTTTATTATCAACCACATGTTTAGACCGTAATGCTGTATCCTTATCGTTTTGATGTGGTTATGCTTTATTCTTAATTGTTAACTGTATGTTTGCATTGTTATTTGTGAGCGGTGCACCAAGGCACATTTATTGTATGTCATATACTTGGCCAATAAACTTATTCATGCATTCATTCATTCATTGGCGAGCAGCACCTGGCATATAATGATGAATACATCGTGAGATAATAGAAGAGGGGAGATAATTTGTAAGAAAGACACGATTTATTGCTTGTTTCTGATGCAAGAATAAGTTCCGCTTTTCTTGAATACACCTGTATGAACTTATTCGATCATTTGATGTGCCATAGCAATGCTTTTCTAGTGATCGATCGACGAAATCAGTATTCTTTATCCTGCACGACCTCTGAGTCAGCACACCCTTTGCGACTGAATCCTTGACTTCCTAATGAATAAATGACATCAATACAACTTGAAAACTTGAGATGCAGAGATAAGAACTGGTTATCTTTAAATTCAGGGAATTGTGTTTTTGCTCCTACGATGGAACCGATCCTGTGCAGGCAGTGAATGGCCGACGGTGCGCGACGGGAACCTACCCCAGACGACCAAACCAACCTCCCATAGGTTAGGACGTACAAGGGTTCCCATCGTCCAATATAACTCAAGCACTCACATGTTTTACACACTTTGGCGGCAAACGTGTCAAAAATAAAAAGATACAAATAGCAATACATAACCGCAATAATGTTTTATTTAATTGCTCTCAGTATTCCTGGTAACGCCACAGGCCAGCCTCTCACAAGTGTATATTGTTCTCTCTGTGACTTACTTTTCGTTTTTAATCATCAGTGTTGCTTTGCATGCCTGCAATGTAAAAGTATGTTTTGTGATCAGGATACTGGTAATAATATTGCTTAAAAACAAGCGAGCATAAGTTCAAGAATAACAATGCATTTATTAATTTCAAAATGATTCAAAATAACGTTTAACACGTAGCCTCGAAATTAACTGAAGAAATGCAATTGCCGTCGAAGTTTTTGAAAACCAGTCCAATCGACTGAATGAGCACACGCGATCAAACTGCATTACTATTTTTAACCCGACAGGTGTTCTGAGATCACTGTATGCAACTTATGTCGGCAGTGATAACATGGAAAATACGGATAAACATCGTACGGATAACCAAGTGAAAGCGATTTCAAGAGCAGAAGGAGCATTTATTCGGTAATATGCATCAAAGGCACAAAAACATGATTTCTTTATTACGCTCGTTTCATTAATTGAGCTATTTGTCAGAATGTTTATTGCAGAGTAGGATAAACAACAGCGACCAAAGAAAATTAAGCTGGCATTTAAATTTGGCAAAGGTATTACATCAATGTTAACCAGAAATTTGGCTAACTCTAGAGCACACATACTGGGGAAGCATGATGGGAAAAATGGCCCGAGTGAAGCATAGGTTTACCACGTTCTCCCTGTTACCGGTGTTCTGCGATTGCTCCGCCGTCCACAATGGTTGATTGGTCTCTATAAATTGTCCGTTTGTTTGGAGGGAGAGGAAAAAGAAAGAAACAATATAGAAGTAACGTGAAAGGAGATCGATAGTTGGCGTGGATTCGGTGGGTCGAAGACTTTGTCTCCTTGCTGTATCTCCAGAGTAGGATAAACTGAAACATTGTTTTTGAAAAGCTGTTGTGCTAAATGTTTGTCCTTTCCGAAACTTACAAGGCTGGGAATCACAATCTGTTCTACATGGTTCTAATTGGTTCCATTGTCAAGGAATGTCCTGCTTATGTGTGAAAAGGAAGCTGAATAGTTACCACTAATATTGAAATAAAAATTGGTTGAATATTAAGACTTTGTTGAAAGACAACTGAGCTTACAGATCGCTATGACAAACGATTTACTCTGCTTTCAAAGACAAATGTAATGTAAGCGATCCAGGACGGGAATAGATGAACGATTATTCGTTTTGTTAAGGGAAAGGTTTATATGGGAAAGGTATTCTCTCACTTGTCGGCGGGTTAATCACAATGTCCGGACTACGGTTGAGAGGGAGGAGAGCAGTGCTTTGAGCCGAGTGTCATCAGCTTGGGTCAGGGGTGTACAGAATTCAATATTATTGATGTCACGGCAACAAACACCAGAGTGGGTAGAAGTCCCGCGGGATGAGGCCACGTGGAGGAGAAATGTGAGAGCGGGAAAAAATGTGACGTCACTGGGAGTCGAAGCCCGCTTTGCCATAGAGAATGGTGCGGCGACGGGACGCCGTAAGAAGAGCTCTACATTATGGCGGGAAGAGGGAGTCGGGTCTCATTGACATGTGGGCGCAGGGGTAAATAGGTAAGGCTTCTGTTGAGGAGCGTTGGTTCTGCATCCGAAAGAGAGAGGTCAGTGGGGTGGTGAGAAGACGCCAAGGGGAGGGTTGTGGTCAACGGAGGGAGGTGATGGAGAGATCGAGGGTGAGGTGCTGTGTGAAGATCATGGGGACTGAGACAGGGGGGTGCGATGAAGTGTAGTGTAAAGGTGGTGCCATTACTGAGGTTCCCTGTTGGCAGTGGGAACAGCGCGACTCAGGAGATTCAGCAGGAGAGTCAGTCCATGTGATGTTGTTGGGACCGGCAGCGTGGAACCTCCGAATGGAACAGAGGCTGGAACCGGTATGAGCTGATACCTCCAGCCTGCTGGTGGCCGGGGCAGAGTCAATGATCGGCTGTGTCAATGGCTGCGGGCGCGCCAGCAGACGGATTGCAGATAAGGGTCGTCGGTGGCGTTGGCTGGCACGATATGGAAGCGGTGCAGAAAACCATGCGGGCCGGCGGTGCGTCGACGTCAGTAGGCCCGGCCTGGAACCGAAGATGGGGAAGTTCGGCCTAGGACCGTCCCAGGTCGTGGTGGGGGCCGGTGGCGGCGACGGCTGTGGTGGTACCGGCCCCGGGGTGATACTAAATCGGTGTTATCCTACTTGCTCTCCCAGTCCTTAAAAACAAGGGACGATTTAGAAATGCTAATTAACCCTTTTCGGGATATAGGAGGAAACCGGGGCACCAGACGCGACTACACACGGTGAGAGGAAGAACCTGTAATCTATACACAGACAGCACTCGCTGCCATAATCGAACCTGAGCATCTGACGCGGTGAGGCAGCAGCTCTACCAGCTGCCCCACCCTGCCGCCCAATTTCATCTTGAACATACTCAGGGCGAAATTGGGTCGATACAGGTCATCCTATCTAGAATGTAACTAGGTATATAGATTGGTCAAGTCAACCTTGATTCCAGTTACCTCTTTTGCGCGCAAATACTTTATGCAATATGCTGACAGAATGTACAGAATATACGAGTGGAGCCATTACTGAGCTTCCCTCTTGGAAATCTGGAGAGGGGTTTAGAAGGATGCGGGGAGACCTCTTTGATACTTGTGAATAGTGAAAGGCCTGCATAGAGTGGATGTGCAGTGGCTATTTCCACGAGGGCAAAGCGCCAGAATTAAAGGACGTTCCTTCGGGAAGGGGATGAGGAGGAATATATTTCATTAGAGGGTGCAGAACCTGTGGAATTCATTGCCCCGGAAGACTGAGGAGGCGGCCAACGGATATTTTTAAGACATAGATAGACAGAGTTTTGATTAGTACGGGGGTCAGTTGTAATGGAGAGAAAGCAGAAAAATGGGATTGAACGGCGGAGTAGACATGATGGCTCGAATGGCATAATTCAGCTCGTATCGCTGATGGAACATAGAAACAGAGAAAATAGGCGCAGGAGGAGGCCATTCGGGCCTTCGGGCCAGCACCGCCATTCATTTAGGTCATGGCTGATCATCCACAATCAGTAACCCGTGCCCAACCTCTCCCCATATCCCTTGATTCCACTAGCCCCCAGAGCTCTATCCAACTCTCTCTTAAATTCATCCGTGATTTAGCCTCCACTGCCCCCTGTGGCAGAAAATTCCACAAATTCACAACTCTCTGGGTGAAAACGTTGCTTCTCACCTAGGTTTTTCAAATGGTCTCCCCTTTATTCTAAGACTGGGACCACTGGTTCTGGACTCCCCCAACATTGGGAACATTTTTCCTGCATGTAACTTGTCCAGTCCTTTTATAATTTTATATGTCTCTATAAGATTCCCTCTCATCCTTCTAAACTCCAATGAATGCAACCATAGTCTTTTCAAACTTTCCTCATATGACAATCCCTCCATCCCAGGGATCAATCTCGTGAACCTGGGATAATTACTGTTACAATTACAAGCATGTCCTTCCTCAAATTAGGAGACCAAAACTCATCTTATGAACGCGAAGTTGTTGGGACCGGCAGCATGGAACACTGTGCATGGAACAGGGCCTGGAACCGATATGAGCCGACAGATCCGGCCCCGCTGGTGGCCGTTAGTGAATGAAGGAACGGTGGAGACAATGGCACCGGCCCGTCGGCGGACGGAGTGTGGGGGTAAGGTCGTCAGTGGCGTGGACAGGCATGGTTTGGGACCCACGGGGGAAGCTGTGCGGTTAAGTGGAGCTTCGACGTCAGTAGGTTCGGCCTGGGATTGGCCGAGGGGGTAGTGGTGGATGACGGCGGTTGCAGCTTCGATGTTGCCGGCCTCGGAGTGTGTTTAGTTCTATGTTTGTCCACTTTCTTATCCAATCCCTGCAAAATATGGACAATTTACAGACGCCCACAAACCTACAAAACCCTCACAGCTTCAGGATGCAGGGGAAAATCGGAGTACACTGAACAAATACACGCCCTATCAGGGAGCATTTTTTAAACTGTAAAACGACTGCTCTCAAGCTCAGAATCGAACCGGGATATCTAGCGCTGCGAGACAGCAACCGGACCAGATTTCTTGGGCTGAAATAGGCACCTTTTATCACTGCATCCAGATTGTAATCAAATATATAGATTGCTGAAATTCATCACCTCTGCTGCTCGCCAATACTGTCCATAACATGCTGACCAGAGGTGCACACAGGACTTTACTGTATGTGAAGTAGTTTCCGACCAGAACTGTCACCTCTCTATCGATGGACACAAAATGCTGAGTAACTCAACGCAGCAGAGAGCTTCCCTGGAGAACATGGATGGGCGACTTTGCGGATCAGAACCCTTCCTTCGTCTGAAAAAGGGTTCCGACCCGAAACATCGCATGTTCATGTTCTGCAACTATGCTGCCTCAACCGCTAATTTACTTCAGCGTTGCGTCTCGACATTCGGTATAAACCAGCACCAGCAGTTCCTTGTTATTACGTCACCCATCTTTGTCCCCGAGAGGTGCTGCCTGACCTGCCGTGTTCCGCCAGCACTGTGTATTTTTTGGAAAACTAGTCGTTGGGTTAAAGTACATTGATTTATACGGTGCTAAGCTAGCTTTATATCAATTCTACCACGATATCTGTGCTTATAATTTCGCAGCTGTACTTATCTAACTGTCGACGATGCACCTGAAGACTCCACCATCCGATTCTGTTCTCTGATGCTGTGTGAGTTTCTCATGTTCTCCCTGCCACTGCGGGGAATTCCCTCGGGGACTCCATTTACTTTCCAGGCCCCAAAGATGTAAATAGTTTACAGGGGAAATGGCCTCTATAATACTGCCCTGGTTCATCTGGGCTGCTTGTTCAATATTGTGCATTTGGGCGGCTTTTTAGGGAATAAATTAAATGGGCGTGCGGAGGGTAAAAGGACTGCAAGCTTTACCCTGACGGTCGGTATTGACGCTATGGTGCAAATAATATATCGGAAAGCCAGATGCAATGATATAACTTAGAAGGCAACGTAACTGAGAAACGAATTTTCACTTTGAACGCATATCACAACTAACACTTTATTGAATTGGAAATTAAAACGAATGGGTTCTTAATCACTTTTATAAATTCCTCCCTGAACCTTTTCTGAGACAGCCCATAAATAAACGTATTGGTGCAAGCACTCAGAGATCTCAGCATATATCCGGACTGTTCCGCAATGGTAAATGGGTCGTTTTGATCTGTTGTCGAAAACTCCACGTCGAGGAAGTGTACACTCACGAAGCACACGAGGTTTACCATCCACAGTAGGACGAAGCTACCGGATATGGCCAGCAATAGAATGATGGACTTCCTTCTGTTCTCCACCTCTTGATCCGTGCCGCCCTCGTCCTTCGAGTTCCCTCGGAGACCGCTCCTCACCCTGTTGGCGTGTATGATGTGCGTCATTGTCAGGGCATTCAGGAGCATGAGCAGTAAAATTGGTACAAATGGGGTTAAAATTGTATCGATGGTCAAAAGTGCTGCCCATAACCGTGAGGTGTAGAAGTCTGGGTTTATGACACAGCACCAGCCTACGTTGTCAATTATTTCTCGAGGTACGTAGAATGTGGAGAAATGTTCAGCCGGGCGAACAGTCAGGAGTCAGGAGGGAGAGACAATATGTCTGACAGGCTAGTCCACATTGTGGATTTTGGGGAGGATATAGAAAGGGCATTGCTGGGCTAGGATACAAGGTCGGAGGCTCCGGAAGCGGAGATCGCAAGAGGCGATTAGAAGAGAAACAGTCTGAAAGATGATGGCCTCGTGCTCGGCTGTATGGACACGGTCGAGGGGCAGGTACGAGGAGGGGCCCGGGCGCTAATGCCTGGTGTACACACGATATATGTCATTCCGCCAGATTACAAACACATATCACTTGTCGGCGAATAAATCACAATGTACGGACTACGGTTGAGAGGAAGGAGAGCAGTGCGTTGACACGAGTGACATCAGCTTGAGCCAGGGGTGTACAGAATTCAATCTTATTGATGTCGCGGCGGCAGTTCTAAATAACAAAAACCGAGTGGGTAGAAGTCCCGCGGGATGAGACCAAGTGGAGGAGAAATGTCACAGCGGGTAAGATGTGGCGTCACTGGGAGGCGAGGCCCGCTCTGCCATAGAGAATGTTCGGGCGTCGGGGCGCGCTAAAAACAACTTTACATCATGGCGGGAAGAGGGAGGCGGGGTCTCATTGACATGTGGGCGCAGGGGTAAAAAGTTAAAGCTTCTGTTGAGGAGCGATGGTTCTGCATCCGCAAGAGAGTGGTCAGGGGGGTGGTGAAAAGACGGCAAGGGGAGGGTTGTGGTCAGCGGAGGAGGGGGATCGAGGGATCGAAGGTGAGGTGCTGTGGGGAGATCATGGGGACTGAGACAGGGGGGTGCGATGAAGTGTAGTGTGAAGTTGGTGCCATTACTGAGGTTCCCTGTTGGCAGTGGGAACAGCGCGACTCAGGAGATTCAGCAGGAGAGTCAGTCCACGGGATGTTGTTGGGACCGGCAGCGTGGAACCTCCGAACGGAACAGAGGCTGGAACCGGTATGAGCTGATGCCTCCCGCCTGCTGGAGGCCGGAGCAGCGTCAAGCATCGGCTGTCTCAATGACTGCGGGCGCGCCAGCAGACGGATTGCAGATAAGGGTCGTCGATGGCGTTGGCTGGCACGATATGGGAGCGGTGGAGATAACCGTGCGGGGCGGCGGTGCGTCGACGTCAGTAGGCCCGGCCTGGAACCGAAGACGGGGAAGTTCGGCCTAGGACCGTCCCAGGTCGTGGTGGGGGCCGGTGGCCGCGACGGCTGCGGTGGTACCAGCCCCGGGGTGATATTAAATCGGTGTTATCCCACTTGCTCTCCCAGTCCTTAAACACAAAGGACGATTTAGAAACGCTAATTAGCGTTAATAGGAGCAAACCGGGGCACCAGGCGCGACTACACACGGTGAGAGGAAGAACCTGTAAACTATACACAGACAGCACTCGCTGCCATTATTGAACCTGAGGATCTGACGCTGTGAGGCAGCATCTCTACCAACTGCTCCACTCTGCCGCCCAATTTCATCTTGAACTCCCTCAGGGCGAAATTGGCTCGATGCAGGTCATCCTATCTAGATTGTAATTAGGTATATGGATTGGTCAAGCCTTGATTCCAATGACCTCTTTTGCGCATAAATACTTTATGCAATATGCTGACAGAATGTACAGAATATACGAGTGGAGCCATTACTGGGCTTCCCTGTTGGAAATCGTAAGAGGGGTTTAGAAGGATGAGGGGAGACCTTTTTGATACTTGCCGAATAGTGAAAGGCCTGCATAGAGGGGATGTGGAGTGGCTATTTCCACAAGGGCAAAGCCCCAGAGTTAAAGGACGTTCCTTTAGGAAGGGTAGAGGAGGAATTTATTTCATTAGTGGGTGGAGAACCTGTGGAATTCATTGCCCCAGAAGACTGTGGAGGAGGCCAACGGATATTTTTAAGACATAGATAGATAGATTTTTGAATAGTACGGGTGTCAGAGGTAATGGAGAGAAGGCAGAAGAATGGGATTGGGAGAGTCACCCATTGGGAGTCACTCATGATTAAACGGCGGAGGCCTAATCTAGCTCCTGTCACTTGTCACCTTAAAATCTTATAAACGTGAAGTTGTTGGGACCGGCAGCATGGAACCCTGTGCATGGAACAGGGCCTGGAACCGATATGAGGCGACAGATCCGGCCCTCTGGTGGCCGTTAGTGAGTGAAGGAACAGTGGGGACAATGGCACCGGCCCGTCGGTGGACGGAGTGTGGGGGTAAGGTCGTCAGTGGCGTGGACAGGCATGGTTTGGGACCCACGGGGGATGCTGTGCGGTTAGGTGGAGCTTCGCCGTCAGGAAGTTCGGCCTGGGAATGGCCGAGGGGGTCGCGGTGGCTGACGGCGGCTGCAGCTTCGATGGTGCCGGCCTCGGAGTGTGTTTAGTTCTATGTTTGTCTACTTTATTGTCCAATCCCAACAAAATATGGACAATTTACAGACGCCCACGAAGTAACAAGGCCCGCACAGTTTTAGGATGTGGGTGGAAACCGGAGCACACTGAGCAAATACACGCCCTATCAGGGAGAATTTGTAAACTGTAAACCGACTGAGCTCAAGCTCAGAATCGAACCGGGATATCTAGCGCTGCGAGGCAGCAACCGTACCAGATTTCTCAGGCTGAAACTGGCATTTTTGTCACTGCATGCAGATTGCAATCAAATACATAGATTGCGGAAATTCATCATGTTGAGCATCACCCCTGCTGCTCGCCAATACTGTCCACAACATGCTGACCAGAAGTGCACACGGGACTTTACTGTATGTGAAGTTGTTTCCGACCAGAACCGTCACCTCTCTATCGATAGACACAAAATGCTGAGTAACTCAGCGAAGCAGAGAGCTTCCCTGGAGAACACGGATGAGCGACTTTGCGGATCGGAACACTTCCTTCGTCTGAAAAAGGGTTCCAACCCGAAACTTCGCCTATCAATGTTCTGCAATGATGCTGGCTCATCCGCTGATTTACTTCAGCGTTTTGTCTCGACATTCGGTATAAACCAGCACCAGCAGTTCCTTGTTCTTACCTCACCCATCTCTGTCCCAGGGAGATGCTGCCTGACCTGCTGTGTTACTCCAGCACTTTGTGTCTTCTTTGGTAAACTAGTACCGAGGGGTCGTTGGGTTAAATACAGAAATTTACCTGGTGGTAAACTAGCTTTATAGCCAATTCTACCACGATATCTGTGTTTATAATTTCTGAGCTCTGCAAACAAAATGTTGTGGTTTACACACAATGCCATATTTGTGCGATGAACCACTTATCTACCTCTAGATGATGCACCTACAGACTCCTCCTTCCCATCCTGTTCTCTGATGCTGTGTGGGTTCCTCATGTTCTCCCCGCCACCGCGAGGAATTCCCTCGGGGACTCCACTTACTTTCCACGTCCCAAAGACGTAAATAGTTTACAGGGCAAATGGTCACTATAATACCGCCCCGGTGCATCTGGGCTGGTTGTTCAATAGTGTGCATTTGGGTGGTGTTTTAGGGAATAAATTAAATGACCGTGCGGAGAGAAAATGGACTGCAAGCATTACCCTGACAGTCGGTATTGACACTATGGTGCAAATGGTATCTCAGAAAGCCAGATGCAATGATATAACGTAGAAGGCAATGTGATTTAGAAACGAATTTTCACTTTGAACATTTATATCATATTTAATACTTTATTGAATTGGAAATTAAAACGAATGGGCTCTTAATCACTTTTATAAATTCCGCTCTGAACCTTTTCTGGGACACCCCATAAATAAACGTATTGGTGCAAGCACTCAGAGAACTTAGCATATATCCGGATTGTTCCGCAATGTTAAATGGGTCGTTGTCATCTGTTGTCGAAAGCTCCACGTCGAGGAAGTGTACACTCAAGATGCACACGAGGTTTACCATCCACAGTAGTACGAAGCTACCGGATATGGCCAGCAATAGAATGATGGACTTCCTTCTGTTCTCCACCTCTTGATCCTTGCCGCCCTCGTCCTTCGTGCTCCCTCGGAGACCGCTCCTCACTCTGTTGGCGTGTAAGATGTGCGTCATTGTCAGGGCATTCAGCAGCATGATTAGTAAAATTGGTACAAATGGGGTTAAAATTGTATCGATGGTCAAAAATGCTGCCCAAGACTGTGAGGTGTAGAGGTCTGGGGTTATGACACAGAACCAGCCGACGTTGTCAATTATTTCTCGAGGTACGGAGGCAAAATATACAGGTATATTTTCAATAATACAGAAGATACATGTCAGCGATATTACCAAAGCCGCAGTTCTCCCTGTGCAATATTTTCTTCTTAAATTCTGAGTACATATAGTGAAAAATCGATCGAAGGTGAAGGTCACCGTTAACCACACAGAGCAGTCGATGCAAAGGAAACTGAAGAAAATATTCAGTTTACAAATTTGAGTTATGTTGAGGAATGAATAAGAAAAATAGCCATCTGAAATCTCGGAGAGAATTACCTCGAAGATCAGAGCCATTAAATCAGCTACGGCCATGGATACCAGATAGTGGGAGATACACTTGGAGAGTCCACACTTTCCCCGGGAGAGAATTACGATTGTCATCAGGTTAGCTGTTGGAAAGACGAAATTAAAATCACCAACATTCACTATTGTAGAAGAACATCAGTTTGACAGTTCAGCGAAAGTAAATGTAGTATATGAGACTGTCAACTACCCCTTTTACTCGTGTCGCCCACACATCTCTGATTCAGGAACGGACATCTGTAAGATGGACTTCGCAAACTAATAGCGAATACAATGTAGTGGCCAAGGCCATGGCTGGATTTACAGAGTCGCGGCCTATCGCAGAACGATTATTAAGAGGTCTGACGGGTCTAGTGGATATATATCAATCGTGAATTCCATTCGCATGTTCACAGAGGAATGTGGAGAATAAAGAATCTCGGCAGATTTGCCCATCACAGTCCAGCGTCATACCTTATGTTATAACCTTCCATATGCAGGCAAAACGCAGTACCAACTTGAAAACAAGAAGAGTTTAATGACTACCGCAGTTGACAAGTATTGCGTGTAAATATAAATCGCATCGAGATGTCCGCGGCGTGGCGTGGCCAGACTCGCATTGCTCACTAGCAGTTGCAGATTGAATTCAGTAAAGACGAGAGAGCGAAACTTGGGTACAGAATAATAAAGGACTTACCAGGAATACCAACAATGACAAGGATAGGGTAGAAAATGTTCTCCACCTGTTTGAGTACCGGCAGGTCCATGCCCAGAGACAATCGTTGTTTCCTGCCAGTGGTATGACAGTTCGCTTGCTTTTAAAGATCGCAGCATATTCTCCAGATAAATCATATGACCACTAATCAAGGCAAATTAATTGGGATTAGTGTCAGTCAGTTAAACAAACAAAGTTACCATCATCACGTCGGGTTACTGCTAATTATGTTATTGCGCAATATCTGCCAGCATTGTTCTGGAAAATAGATATTATGTTATTCTATTACAGAAAATATGGAGAATTATAAGTAAGAACATATGTTTATTAGTCTATTCGCATTCTCTACTTCCTGCGGCAAATCAATGTTGAATTATCCACTGATATCCATGTCGCTATCTAACAGCTTCTTCCACGTCATTCTCACATCTGCTTTCACCGCCATCGCTGACAGCCCGTTCCAGACACTCCACGATTGAATAGCGCAGACTTGATGGACCGAATGGCCTAATTCTGCTCCTATCACATGATCTTATGATCTTATGCTCCAACAAATGTTTTTATAATTGATTTGGGATTTCACTTAACCTCAATGCAGACTCATGGAACCATTTTTGTGGCTGCCGATATATTTCATGTTGCCCTGTATACCTTCTAAACTCTTGAAATTGACAAAGGGATCCAATGCAGATGGGCGAAACGTTTGGCATAAATGTGTATGATGGGCTCTATTCTATGCTGCACAATAATTTGACTCAATCTTTCCCTAATTGTACCCCCATTCAGACTTTGCCTGGCATCAAGTTTGATCCCACCACCATCCCACTCCACCTACCTCCATCAACAAGGCAACGAAACTAAATAGCTGACGCATGGTAATCAACTCAGAAGATGTTATCACAGTGAATCACATCACATCGGCACTCGGGATGGTGGGAGGGATAGTCGTCAGGAATTTGGAGGCAAAGTGGACGATAGTATTTAAGGAAGATAAATGGACTAATACTGTTCAGATGCAGGAGGCGGCCCGGATGCAGTTGTAGATGAGGCGGTGAACGATTTGGAGGCTTAGGCCAAAGTACACCTGGATCAACGACCATTCGACGTACACGACAAAAATGCATGCAAGTGTCCATTTGAGTGCACGTGGCTTTATCATTAACTTGGTGAAAGTGAGAGCAGTCGAAAGAGAAGTTGTTCCAGGCGTGCAGATATTGCGCCAGCGGCGGAGAGGGTGAGTAAAGGGACATTTAATGTGTCTCTGCTCGAGGAAGAATCGGAGTGCTTTGAGACTCAGTGTAGGATGAAGGTGAAATGGAATTGGACGCCCATGGTGAAAATGAAGCAAAGGGGGCCTAGATACTTAATGTTTCTTAAAGAGATGAAGGGCGTGTGAGTTGTGGTTGACGGAGGTGTGAAGCGACTCAAGACGAAGGATAAATGGAATCTCCGCACGTGGAAAAGGGTTCAACGGGGTAGGAGAAGGCAGTGACAATGGGTCTGTCAGGGCAGTCCGCTTTGTGGATTTTGGGGAGGCGATAGATGTGGGCAACGTGGGGCTGAGGAACGATGAGGGCAGAGGTTGTGGAGGGGAGATCGCCGGAGGCGGTGCGATCAGAAACTGAATGGGACATGATACCCTGGAGTTCGTCTGTGGGGTCATGATCGACGGGTAAGTATGAGGAGATGTCAGAGAGCTGATGCCTTACCTCAACTGGGTATAGGTCAGCACGCCTGATTACAATGGCATCTCCCTTGGTGGTGGGTTTTATAACAATGTCGGGATTGTTGTTGAGAAAGAGTAGGCCTGTGCGTTCAGAAGGGGTGAGATCCGTAAGTGGAGTAGAGAATTCAAGACGGTTGATATGTCGGCAGTTGGAAATAAAAAGGTCCAGGTAAGGCACACAGGATTTCACTGTTCCGGCTCAAAACGTGACACGGTCATGATACAGCAGGGGTTAAGTTGAATGGGCCTGCAGAGGGGATTGAGGCCGCAAGGATTAACTTGACAATCGGCATTGACTCGATGGTGCGAATGGTATCTCGGAAAGTGACATGCAATAATATAACATAGAAGACAACGCAATTTCGAAAGAAATTCTCAGTTTTCATCGAGACATTAAAGACAATTTATTGAATTGGAAAAGAATACGAATGGGCTCTTAATTACATTTTTTAGTTCCTCCCTGAATTTATTCTGGGACACCCCATAAATAAACGTGTTGGTGCAGGCACTCAGAGCTCTCAGCATATATCCGGACAGAGTTCATCCAAACGGGAGTAAATCTAATGTCGGTATTGTCTGACCGACAAATCAAGATCTTCGTCATGTCCCCCGTAAACCCCATCCCGTGCCTCCTTCAATAACCTTGCAGATCTCACATTAGGCCCTGGTGATTTGTCCACCTTATTGCTCTTCGAGAGCCTCAGCACCACCTCTTTCTCGATCGCAAACTGCTTCCGCATATTTGGATTCTTCACATTGATCACGCTCTCCTCCAAATCCTTCTTCTCCGTGAGTACGGATGCACATTAATCGTTTAGCACCTCACCTACATCCTCCCACTCCGCATAGATACCATCACATTTCCCAGTAGTCCTACTTCCTCCCAGGCCACCCTTTTATTTTTAACATTGTCTAAGGAACGTTGGTTTTCTTAATCCGATTCGCCAATGATATTTCATGGTCCATTTTGGCTGTTGTAATCACCCGATTGAGTACGTTATATTGAATACTCCTGCACACTTTATATTCCTCATAAACCCCGTCAGATGCCATCTTCTTGAACATAACAAGCGCTCCCGTTTTCTTCCCGACCACGTTTAAACCTCCTTGGCTATTCACCATTCCCTTAACGTGACGTCCTTACCCCTCCCTTCCTACTAGAACATGCGGATCCTCCATTTGATCAGCTGGCCTTTAAACGAGTCCCACGCGTCTGCTGTGGCCGTACCCAATAACAACTGCTCCAAATATACCCTCCCTTGCTCCTGCCTAATGACCTTGTAAACTACTTTGACACGAATTTAGTACCCCCTTCATGCATACCCATCCCTATTATAAATAATCTTAAAACGTTTAGAGGTTTGAACACTACCTTCAACATGCTCTTTTACCGCGACACCTTACCTGGCCAGACTTGTTTTCCAATACGTGATCCAGTATGGTCCCTCTTCGCGTCGGACTATCCACATACCTTTTAGGGAAATCTCCTTGGATACACTTAATAAATTGCACGCGTCTAATCCTCTTGCATTAAGTTACTGTCAGTATTGGGGAAGTTAACCTCACGCACTACAATTACCATGTGCTTCTTCTATCCTTGCATAATCGATATACGTATCTAATTCTCTATCGCCCACTGCCTACAATTTAATCTCAGCAGAGAGATGGTACCATTCTTATTTTTTAAACTCAACCCTGAATACCTCAGTTGACGTGCCCTCCACTATGTCATCTTCAAATACCGCCATCTCATCCTCCCTAATTTGTGAAGCAATCAACAACCAAACAATATTGTGTGCCCCTGCTAATGAAAACAAGCATCGCATAAGCCTTCTTGTTCAACGTATGCTTTCCAGTTTCAGAAATCCTAGACCTGATGCGCAGTTAGCTATGGGGGACCACCATTCATTATGAAACATAGAACGCAGAAAGGCCCAGTGCAGGGACAGCCCCTTCGATCATCCCTGCCTGTGCCGAACATGATGGCAAACTAAACTGATCTCATGTTTCTGCACGAGATCCATACCTCTCCATTCCATGCATACCCACATGCTAAACCAAAAGCCTCTTCAATGCCACGATGGCGCCTGTCTCTACCTCCACCTCTGGTAGCGCGTCCCAGGCATCCACCACTCTCGGGGCTATTGCGACATGTGTTTTTAGTCTATGTCCGGTTCTATGTGAAGATGATCGGTGCTGACACCCTTATTGCTTTTATATATGTTCCGCATACGAGCCCAGTTGGATATGATCAGTACGTCTACAGATATCTCCAAAGGTTGGTGGTAATATTAACAGTGTTTAGATTATTAGCTACAGGTGATTGTGTGGTGATTATTGTGAGGTGATGAAGTTTTGAATAATAAGGATGGGGCGTACACAATTTGCAATTTTGCGTATAGTTATGATAGTTACATTTTATGAACTAAGGGCAGGCATTTGAGAGGGTGCAGGCGAGGTTTCACAAGATGCTGCCTGCATCAGTGGTTATCAGCCATAAGATATTTGAGAGAGTTTGCTGTTTAAACTCTACCCTGACTTGCACTTTCAACTAGGGCCCATATACCTTGATACTGACAGATCGGAACGGCAGAGACACAAAGACGTCTCAATGAGCAGTGGTGAGTTTTTCAAACAAGTTCCTTTATTCGTTTATTGAAAGCCTCAACAGTTAGTCAAATACCCGTCAGTTAGTCAGTGTGTTCCTCGTGGAGGGAGAGGGGATGGCCGCGCCTGTGTGTCGTTGCCTGTTACCGCTCCTGTTTGCCCTGGTTCTGTTTGTGTCTCTGTGCTTGCAAGATGTGCAAGCCACTATGGTCTACGAGCGTGAAACGCTACTGAGTATTCGAGCCTCTGTCATGGACTTCTACACCCGGGGTCCCGGACAAAGAGTCTTTCACCGCTCTCTATTTCCCCAACTACCTGAAGGTGTATGGGCCCGGCCCTCCGGGTATCGCCGTAGGAAACATGCTAGGAGGCGGAGTAAACGCGCGGGTGTCTCGGCTAAACTGAAAAATCTCGCCCGCTCTTGCTCAACACCGGCCTACCTCTTTCAGCTCTGCAAATTTGGATCCGGTCGGCCGTGTCGTTCCATCCATCGGCGCTCCCTCGTGATCAGGTACGCCTTTCTCCGACCAATAATTCCGCACACGCACCTGGACACCGGACCGCTGGCCTGCGGGCTCCCAGCCAAGCTATCTGTGAAGCGCAGTGGCGTGGTTTCCCTAAACCTCCGCCCCCTGGCGTGGGTGCCGTTACCGGATTACAACGTTCCTGCTATCACCGTCAAAGTGGCTCTGATCAACGCGCGACCCTTATCCAATAAGACTTTTATCCTAAATGACTTTTTCACCGCCCGTGGATTGGACATTGCTGGTGACAGAGACCTGGCTTAACTCTGGTGAGCTTGTTCCACTTGTTGAACTCTGTCCTGATGACTGTAACTTTTTTGCTCGCCAAGGCTCTCCGGGCGCGGTGGGGGCCCAGCCGCTGTGTTTAAAAAACATTTTAACTGCCGCCTACTGAACTCTGATAAATTTTCCAGTTTCAAGGTTCAATTAATTAAAGTATGCCTGATGTATCCACTCTTAATTGTTCTTGTGTACCGCCCACCAAAAATGCATAAAGACTTTATCACTCCATTTGCTGATTTCATCCCTAACACTATGCCCAACTTTGATCGTGTCCTGATTCTTGGTGATTTTAATATTCATGTTTGCTGTTCTGCTAAGCATCTTGTAAGTGACTTTATACATCTGTTTGAGTCTTTCAATCTGACTCTCCTTACCACGAGTCCTACTCACAAGCAAGGCCATACTTTCCATCTAGTGTAATCGTCTGGTTTTCCGATCTACAATATGGATATAATCGATGTGTGTCTGTCAGATCATAGTGCTCTTATATTTGATGCATCTCTGTCCTTTTCTCTCACCAATTCTCATCTCCCTGTTCGTTGCTCTCGGTACACTAACTGTTCAACTGCCAATAAGTTCTCTCAGGCTCTCATAGCTGCTCTCAATACCTGTACTATTGAGACTTCTCCCCCCCCCCCCCACAAAGTGAAAACGCCTAAGTCTAAAGGTCGGCCTTGGCTTAATGACACCACTAGAGCCCGAAGGATGGAGTCCAGAAAATCAGAACGGGGGTGGAAATGTAATAAGCTTCAATTTTCCTTTGAAATTTTGAGAAACAATCTTCACAAATATCCTACAGCTGAATGGGAGCAAGTCTGAAGTCATCCTATTTGGACCCCCTGACTCCATGAAAGTGATAACCAACAGCCTTGGTAACCTATCCACCCTCGTTAAACCTCATGTAAAACACCTTGGTGTGATATTTGATTCCGCATTTAAGTTTGGCAAGCAAGTAAATTCAATGGTGAAAGCCAGTTTCTTCGAGCATCGCACCACAACTAACATCAAGCCGTTCCTTTCGTTCAAAGATCCATAGAAAGTCATCCACGCCTTTATATCCACTCGCATGGACATCTTCAACTCCCAGTATACTGGGATCAGCCAGTCATCCCTTTCCAGCCTGCAATTGGTCCACAACACCGCAGCAAGACTCCTTACAGGTATCCGAAAGAGGGACCATATTAACCCTATTCTGGCCTCTCTCCACTGCTGCCAGTGCGGTTCAGAATCGATTTCAAAATTTTCTTGTTTGTCTATAAAGCCCTAAACGGGCTTCCCTCTCTCCCCCTCCACCCCCCCCCATATCAAAACCTCCCCCTCCCTATCAGATCTGACCCGTCCATCCGCTCTTTTAATTCCAGGATCAAAACAAACTTTTATTCTTTAACGTTTTGAAGCCTTCTGAAGGGGCTGATTTTTGTTTTGTGCTGCTCCCTTTGAACGGTGTTTTTTTGTGCCTGTGTGCTGTGATGTCTGTTTCTTATTGTACCCGCTCTGATGCACCTGCTCTGATGTAGAGCACTTTGGTCAACGTGGGTTGTTTTTATATGTGCTTATATAAATAAATTTGACTTGACGACTTGATTGATAGCACAAAGCTTAAATACAGATTTTATTTTTTGATATTATGGACTAGTATCAAATTATCATTGTAGTCTTCCTTCCTTGTATCACCCCCCCCCCCCACCCCACCCCCCTCCCAGAAATATTTCCAATCTTTGCCCGAGTTATCTTTAGTCCTCCAAAATAATTGCGTGCATGTTTCCTTGCCAATTCTCCATCCAACTTTCGAGGTCTTTATCCCGCGGAGTCCAGAGCTTAGATCTGTTAACGAGGGAGCTAGAAAGCACATCAACTGCACCGTCGCCATCAATATCTCTTCGTACCTCTTTCAAAAATAAAATCAAGGCATTTAAACAAAACGTTCTCCTAGAAAGTATGCTGCCCATATCCTACTATTTCCCAGTTTTCCAAGTTTGGATGTAGCGGAGAAAATAGGTGGTGGATGGCGCCAATGTACCCGTGGAAAAAGGACTGTTCTAAACAACGAACATAAAGGCAGGTAAAAGTGGGGCCCAATCGAGTGCATAGAGTTAGACCTTTAACGGAGACAATGAGAGGAGTCAAAAGTGAAGTTGTTCAGGGCGAGGACCAATTACACCAGCGGAAGAGCATGCTAGTAGGGGGATATGGAAAGGATCTCTCTTTGAGGAAGGATCGGCGAGCCTTGAGACCTCGTGGAGCATGAAGATGTAGAGGCACTGGACGACTATTGTGAAGATTGCGCAATAGTGGTCTAGAAACGGAAAATTATTGAAGATATGAAGGAGGTGTGAGGTGTCTCCGAAGGAAGTGGGAATGGAACGGACAAGGAAGTATAGGACGGAATTAAGTTATGTGGAGATATGTTCAGCCGGGTAAGAGAAGGGAGAGACAATATGTCTGACAGGCTAGTCCACATTGTGGATCTTGGGGAGGATATAGAAACGTCGGTGCTGTGCTGGGATACGAGGTCGCAGGCTCTGGAGCGGAGATCGCGATTAGAAGAGAAAGAGTCTGAGAGATGTTGGCCACGTGCTCGGCTGTATGGACACGGTCGAGCGGCAGGTACGAGGAGGGGCCCGGGCGCTAATGCCTGGTGTACACACGATAGATGTCAATCCGCCAGATTACAAACACATCTCACTTGTCGGCGAGTTAATCACAATGTCCGGACTACGGTTGAGAGGGGGGGAGCAGTGCGTTGAGACGAGTGAGATCAGCTTGGGTCAGCGGTGTAGAAATTTCAATCTTATTGATGTCGCGGCGGCAGTTCTAAATAACAAACACCGAGTGGGTAGAAGGCCCGCGGGATGAGGCTAAGTGGAGGAGAAATGTGAGAGCGGGAAAAATGTGTCGTCACTGGGAGTCGAAGCCCGCTCTGCCATAGAGAATGGTGCCCTTAAATTAACTCTATATTATAGCGGGAAGAGGGAGGTGGTCTCATTGACATGTGGGCGCAGGGGTAAAAGGTTGAAGCTTCTGTTGAGGAGCGATGGTTCTGCATCCGAAGGAGAGTGGTCAGGGGGGTGGTGAAAAGACGCCAAGGGGAGGGTTGTGGTCAACGGAGGAGGAGGATCGAGAGATCGAGGGTGAGGTGCTGTGGGGAGATAATGGGGACTGAGACAGCGGGGTGCGATGAAGTGTAGTGTAAAGGTGGTGCCATTACTGAGGTCGCTGTTGGCAGTGGGAACAGCGCGACTCAGGTGATTCAGCAGGAAAGTCAGTCCACGTGATGTTGTTCGGACCGGCAGCGTGGAACCTGCGAAGGAAACAGAGGCTGGAACCGGTATGAGCTGTGTCAATGGCTGTGGGCGCTCAAGCAGACGGGTTGCAGATAAAGTTCGTCGTTGCGTTGGCTGGCACGACATGGGAGCGGTAGAGAAAACCGTCGACGCCAGTAGCCCCGACCTGGAACCGATCGTGGTGGCGGGGAAGATGGGGAAGTTCGGCCTAGGACTGTCCCAGGTCGTGGTGGGGCCGGTGACGGCGGCGGCTGCGGTGGTACCAGCCCCGGGGTGATAATAACTCGGTGTTATCCCACTTGCTCTCCCAGTCCTTAAACACAAGAGACGATTTAGAAATGCTAATTAACCCTTTTTAGGGGATTGGACACATTAGAGGCAGATAACTTGTTCCCAATGTTGGGGGAGTCCAGAACAAGGGGCCACAGTTTAAGAATAAGGGGTAGGCCATTTAGAACGGAGATGAGGAAGAACGTTTTCAGTCAGAGGGTGGTGAAGGTGTGAAATTCTCTGCCTCAGAAGGCAGTGGAGGCCAGTTCGTTGGATGCTTTCAAGAGAGAGCTGGACAGAGCTCTTAAGGATAGCGGAGTGAGGGGGTATGGGGAGAAGGCAGGAACGGGGTACTGATTGAGAGTGATCAGCCATGATCGCATTGAATGGCGGTGCTGGCTCGAAGGGCTGAATGGCCTACTCCTGCACCTATTGTCTATTGTCTATTTTCTGAATATAGGAGCAAACCGGGGCACCAGGCGCGGCGACACACGGTGAGAGGAAGAACCTGTAAACTATACACAGACAGCACTTGCTGCCATAATCGAACCTGAGCATCTGACGCTGTGAGGCAGCATCTCTACCACCTGCTCCACCCTGCCGCCCAATTTCATCTTGAACTCACTCAGGGCGAAATTGGCTCGATGCAGGTCATCCTATCTACATTGTAATTAGGTATATGGTTTGGTCAAGTCAACCTTGATTCCAATTACCTCTTTTGCACATAAGTACTTTCTGCAATATGCTGACAGAATGTCCAGAATATACGAGTGGAGCCATTACTGAGCTTCCCTGTTGGCAATCGTGAGAGGGGTTTGGAAGGATGAGGGGAGACCTCTTTGATAATTGCCGAATAGTGAAAGGCCTGCATTGAGTGGCTATTTCCACGAGGGCAAAGCCCCAGAATTAAAGGACATTCCTTCAGGAAGGGGATGAGGATGAATTTATTTCATGAGAGGGTGGAGAGCCTGTGGAATTAATTGCCCCAGAAGACTGTGGAGGCGCCCAACGGATATTTTTAAGACATAGATAGATAGATTTTTGATTAGTACGGGGGTCAGTGGTAATGGAGAGAAGGCAGAAAAATGGGATTGGGAGGGAATGATAGGTCAGCCATGATTGAACGGCGGAGTAGACCTGAAGGGTCGAATGGCACAATTCAGCTCGTATCACTGATGGAACATAGAAACATAGAAAAAGAGGAGGCCATTCGGCCCTTCCAGCCAGCACCGCCATTCATTGGGATCATAGAAGCATAGAAACATAGACAATAGGTGCAGGAGAAGGCCATTCGGCTCTTCGAGCCTGGCTGATCATCCACAATCAGTAACCCGCGCCCAACTTCTCCCCATATCCCTTGATTCCACTAGCCCCCAGAGCTCTATCTAACTCTCTCTTAAATTCATCCGTGATTTGGCCTCCACTGCCCTCTGTGGCAGAGAATTCCACAAATTCACAACTCTCTGGGTGAAAAAGTTGCTTCTCACCTCGGATTTAAATGGCCTCCCCTTTATTCCAAAACTGTGACCCCTCGTTCTGGACTCCCCCAACATTGGGAACAATTTTCTTGCATGTAGCTTGTCCAGTCCTTTTATAATTTTATATGTCTCCACAAGATCCCCTCTCGTCCTTCTAAACTCCAGTTAATACAAGCCTAGTCTTTTCAATCTTTTCTCATATGACAATCCCGCCATCCCAGGGATCAGTCTCGTGAACCTGTGATAATTACTGCCGCAATTACAAGGATGTTCTTCCTCAAATTAGGAGACCAAAACTGATCTTATAAACGCGAAGTTGTTGGGACCGGCAGCATGGAACTCTGTGCATGGAACAGGGCCTGGAACCCATATTATCCGACAGATCCGGCCCGCTGGTGGCCGGTTGTGAGGGAAGGAACAGTGGAGACAATGGCACCGGCCCGTCGGCGGACGGAGTGTGGGGGTAAGGTCGTCAGTGGCGTGGACAGACATGGTTTGGTACCCACGGGGAAAACTGTGCGGTTAGGTGGAGCTTCGCCGTCAGTAGGTTCGGCCTGGGGGTGGCCGAGGGGGTCGCGGAGACTGACAGCGGCTGCAGTTTCGATGGTGCCGGCCTCGGAGTATGTTTAATTCTATGTTTGTCTACATTTTTGCCCAATCCCTACAAAATATGGACAATTTACAGACGCCTTCGAAGCTACAAGAACCGCATAGCTTTGGGATGTGGGTGGAAACCGGAGTTCACTGAGCAAATACATGCCCTATCACGGAGAATTTGTAAACTGTAAAACGGCTGCGCTCAAGCTCAGAATCGAACGGGGATATTTAGCGCTGCGAGACAGCAACCGTACCAGATTTCTCAGGCTGAAACTGGCATTATTTTGTCACTGCATCCAGATTGTAATCAAATATATAGATTGCTGAAATTCACCTTGTTGAACATCTCCTCTGCTGCTCGCCAATACTGTCCATAACATGCTGACCAGATGTGCACACAGGATATTATTGTATGTGAAGTAGTTCTCGACCAGAACCGTCACCTCTCTATCGATAGACACAAAATGCTGAGCAACACAACGCAGCAGAGCGCTTCCCTGGAGACCATGGATGGGCGACTTTGCGGGTCGGAACCCTTCCTTCGTCTGAAAAAGTGTTCCAACCCGAAACTTCGCCTATCCATGTTCTGCAATGATGCTGGCTGATCCGCTGATTTACTTCAGCGTTTTGTCTCGACATTCGGTATAAACCAGCTCCAGCAGTTCATTGTTATATGATTGTTATTACGTCACCCATCTCTGTCCCAGGGAGATGCTGCCTGACCTGCTGTGTTACTCCAGCACTTTGTGTCTTCTTTGGTAAACTAGTACCGAGGGGTCGTTGGGTTAAATACAGAAATTAACACGGTGCTAAACTAGCTTTATATCCATTTCAACCACGATATATGTGTTTATAATTTCTGAGCTTTGCAAACAAATTGTTAAAGTTAACACACAATGCCATAATATGAGGAAGGATATTCTTGCTATTGAGGGCGTGCAGCGTAGGTTTACTAGGTTCATTCCAGGAATGGCGGGACTGTCATATGTTGAAAGACTAGAGCGACTAGTCTTGTTTTCACTGGAATTTAGATGGATGAGAGGAGATCTTATCGAACCGTATAAGATTATTAAGGAGTTGGACACGATAGAGGCAGGAAACATGTTCCCAATGTTGGGGGAGTCCAGAACAAGTGCCACAGTTTAAGAATAAGGGGTAGGCCATTTAGAACTGATACGAGGAAAAACTTTCTCAGTCAGAGAGTTGTGAATCTGTAGAATTCTCTACCCCAGAAGGCAGTGGAGGCCAATTCTCTGAATGCATTCAAGAGAGAGCTAGATAGAGCTCTGAAGGATAGCGGGTCAGGGGGTATGGGGAGAAGGCAGGAACAGGGTACTGATTGAGAATGATCAGCCATGATCACATAGAATGGCGGTGCTGGCTCGAAGGGCCGAATGGCCTCCTCCTGCACCTATTGTCTATTGTCTATAACTGTGCGATGAACCACTTATCTACCTGTAGATGACGCACCTGCAGTCTCCTCCTTCCGATCCTGTTCTCTGATGCTGTGTGGGGTTTTCGTGTTCTCCCTGCCACCGCGATACTGCCCTGGTGCATCTGGGCTTCTGGTTCAATAGTGTGCATTTGAGTGGTTTTTACGGAATAAATTAAATGGGCGTGCGGAGAGAAAAGGGACTGCAAGCATTTCCCTGACGGTCGGTATTGACGCTGTGGTGCAAATGGTATCTCGGAAAGTCAGATGCAATGATATAACGTAGAATGCAATGTAATTTAGAAAATAATTTTCACTTTGAACACTTATATTACAACTAACACTTTATTGAAATGGAAATTAAAACGAATGGGCTCTTAATCACTTTTATTAATTCCTCCCTGAATTTTTTCTGAGACACCCCATAAATAAATGTGGCTATTTCCACGAGGGCAAAGCCCCAGAATTAAAGGACATTCCTTCAGGAAGGGGATGAGGATGGATTTATTTCATGAGAGGGTGGAGAGCCTGTGGAATTAATTGCCCCAGAAGACTGTGGAGGCGCCCAACGGATATTTTTAAGACATAGATAGATAGATTTTTGATTAGTACGGGGGTCAGTGGTAATGGAGAGAAGGCAGAAAAATGGGATTGGGAGGGAATGATAGGTCAGCCATGATTGAACGGCGGAGTAGACCTGAAGGGTCGAATGGCACAATTCAGCTCGTATCACTGATGGAACATAGAAACATAGAAAAAGAGGAGGCCATTCGGCCCTTCCAGCCAGCACCGCCATTCATTGGGATCATAGAAGCATAGAAACATAGAAAATAGGTGCAGGAGAAGGCCATTCGGCTCTTCGAGCCTGGCTGATCATCCACAATCAGTAACCCGCGCCCAACTTCTCCCCATATCCCTTGATTCCACTAGCCCCCAGAGCTCTATCTAACTCTCTCTTAAATTCATCCGTGATTTGGCCTCCACTGCCCTCTGTGGCAGAGAATTCCACAAATTCACAACTCTCTGGGTGAAAAAGTTGCTTCTCACCTCGGATTTAAATGGCCTCCCCTTTATTCCAAAACTGTGACCCCTCGTTCTGGACTCCCCCAACATTGGGAACAATTTTCTTGCATGTAGCTTGTCCAGTCCTTTTATAATTTTATATGTCTCCATAAGATCCCCTCTCGTCCTTCTAAACTCCAGTTAATACAAGCCTAGTCTTTTCAATCTTTTCTCATATGACAATCCCGCCATCCCAGGGATCAGTCTCGTGAACCTGTGATAATTACTGCCGCAATTACAAGGATGTTCTTCCTCAAATTAGGAGACCAAAACTGATCTTATAAACGCGAAGTTGTTGGGACCGGCAGCATGGAACTCTGTGCATGGAACAGGGCCTGGAACCCATATTATCCGACAGATCCGGCCCGCTGGTGGCCGGTTGTGAGGGAAGGAACAGTGGAGACAATGGCACCGGCCCGTCGGCGGACGGAGTGTGGGGGTAAGGTCGTCAGTGGCGTGGACAGACATGGTTTGGTACCCACGGGGAAAACTGTGCGGTTAGGTGGAGCTTCGCCGTCAGTAGGTTCGGCCTGGGGGTGGCCGAGGGGGTCGCGGAGACTGACAGCGGCTGCAGTTTCGATGGTGCCGGCCTCGGAGTATGTTTAATTCTATGTTTGTCTACATTTTTGCCCAATCCCTACAAAATATGGACAATTTACAGACGCCTTCGAAGCTACAAGAACCGCATAGCTTTGGGATGTGGGTGGAAACCGGAGTTCACTGAGCAAATACATGCCCTATCACGGAGAATTTGTAAACTGTAAAACGGCTGCGCTCAAGCTCAGAATCGAACGGGGATATTTAGCGCTGCGAGACAGCAACCGTACCAGATTTCTCAGGCTGAAACTGGCATTTTTTTGTCACTGCATCCAGATTGTAATCAAATATATAGATTGCTGAAATTCACCTTGTTGAACATCTCCTCTGCTGCTCGCCAATACTGTCCATAACATGCTGACCAGATGTGCACACAGGATATTATTGTATGTGAAGTAGTTCTCGACCAGAACCGTCACCTCTCTATCGATAGACACAAAATGCTGAGCAACACAACGCAGCAGAGCGCTTCCCTGGAGACCATGGATGGGCGACTTTGCGGGTCGGAACCCTTCCTTCGTCTGAAAAAGTGTTCCAACCCGAAACTTCGCCTATCCATGTTCTGCAATGATGCTGGCTGATCCGCTGATTTACTTCAGCGTTTTGTCTCGACATTCGGTATAAACCAGCTCCAGCAGTTCATTGTTATATGATTGTTATTACGTCACCCATCTCTGTCCCAGGGAGATGCTGCCTGACCTGCTGTGTTACTCCAGCACTTTGTGTCTTCTTTGGTAAACTAGTACCGAGGGGTCGTTGGGTTAAATACAGAAATTAACACGGTGCTAAACTAGCTTTATATCCATTTCAACCACGATATATGTGTTTATAATTTCTGAGCTTTGCAAACAAATTGTTAAAGTTAACACACAATGCCATAATATGAGGAAGGATATTCTTGCTATTGAGGGCGTGCAGCGTAGGTTTACTAGGTTCATTCCAGGAATGGCGGGACTGTCATATGTTGAAAGACTAGAGCGACTAGTCTTGTTTTCACTGGAATTTAGATGGATGAGAGGAGATCTTATCGAACCGTATAAGATTATTAAGGAGTTGGACACGATAGAGGCAGGAAACATGTTCCCAATGTTGGGGGAGTCCAGAACAAGTGCCACAGTTTAAGAATAAGGGGTAGGCCATTTAGAACTGATACGAGGAAAAACTTTCTCAGTCAGAGAGTTGTGAATCTGTAGAATTCTCTACCCCAGAAGGCAGTGGAGGCCAATTCTCTGAATGCATTCAAGAGAGAGCTAGATAGAGCTCTGAAGGATAGCGGGTCAGGGGGTATGGGGAGAAGGCAGGAACAGGGTACTGATTGAGAATGATCAGCCATGATCACATAGAATGGCGGTGCTGGCTCGAAGGGCCGAATGGCCTCCTCCTGCACCTATTGTCTATTGTCTATAACTGTGCGATGAACCACTTATCTCCCTGTAGATGACGCACCTGCAGTCTCCTCCTTCCGATCCTGTTCTCTGATGCTGTGTGGGGTTTTCGTGTTCTCCCTGCCACCGCGATACTGCCCTGGTGCATCTGGGCTTCTGGTTCAATAGTGTGCATTTGAGTGGTTTTTACGGAATAAATTAAATGGGCGTGCGGAGAGAAAAGGGACTGCAAGCATTTCCCTGACGGTCGGTATTGACGCTGTGGTGCAAATGGTATCTCGGAAAGTCAGATGCAATGATATAACGTAGAATGCAATGTAATTTAGAAAATAATTTTCACTTTGAACACTTATATTACAACTAACACTTTATTGAAATGGAAATTAAAACGAATGGGCTCTTAATCACTTTTATTAATTCCTCCCTGAATTTTTTCTGAGACACCCCATAAATAAATGTATTGGTGCAAGCACTCAGTGAATTTAGCATATATCCGAACAGTGCCGCAATGTTAAATGGGTCGTTGTCATCTGTTGTCGAAAGCTCCACGTCGAGGAAGTGTACACTCAAGATGCACACGAAGTTTACCATCCACAGTAGGACGAAGCTACCGGATATGGCCAGCAATAGAATGATGGACTTCCTTCTGCTCTCCGCCTCTTGATCCGTGCCACCCTCGTCCTTCGTGCTCCCTCGGAGACCGCTCCTCACTCTGTTGGCGTGTACGATGTACCTCATTGTCAGGGCATTGAGGAGCATGATCAGTAAAATTGGTACAATTGGGGTTAAAATTGTGTGCATGGTCAAAAATGCCACCCAAGACTGTGAGGTATAGAATTCTGGGGTTGTGCCACAGGACCAGCCTACGTTGTCAATTATTTCTTGAGGTACGCAGGCAAAATATACAGGTATATTTTCCATAATACAGACGATACATGTCAGCGATATTACCAAAGCCGCTGTTCTCCCGGTGCAATATTTTGTTCGTAAATTCTGAGTACATATAGTGACAAATCGATCGAAGGTGAAGGTCACCGTTAACCACACAGAGCAGTCGATGCAAGTTAAACTAAAGAAAATTTTCAGTTTAGAAATTTGAGTTCTGTTGAGGAATGAATAGGGAAAATAGCCATCTGAAATCTCGGAGAGAATTACCTCAAAGATCAGAACCATTAAATCAGCTACGGCCATGGATATCAGATAGCGCGAGATACACGTGGAGAGTCCACACTTTCCCCGGGAGAGAATTACGATTGTCATCAGGTTAGCTGTAGGAAAGACGAAATTAAAATCACCAACATTCAATATTGCTGAAGAACATCAGTTTGACAGTCCAGCGAAAGTAAATGTAGTATATGAGACTGCCACCTACCCCTTTTACTCGTGTCGCCCACATATCTCTGATTCTGAAAAGGACATCTGTAAGATGGACATCGCAAACTAATAGCGAATACAATGCAGTGGCCAATGCCATGGCTGGATTTACAGAGTCACGGCGTATCGCAGAACGATTATTAAGAGGTCGGACGGGTCTAGTGGATATATATCAATCGTGAATTCCATTCGCCTGTCCACAGAGAAATGTGGAGAGTAAAGAATCTCGGCCGATTTGCTCATCGCAGTCCAGCGTCATACCTTATGATATAACCTTCCATATGCAGGCAAAACACAGCATCAACTTTAAAACAAGAACAGTTGACAAGTATTGGGTGTAAACATAAATCGCATTGAGATGTCCGCGGCGTGGCGTGGCCAGGCTCGCATTGCTCACTAGCAGTTGTAGATTGAATTCGCGATGCACATATGAATGCAAATACTACATCCAATTCACGCCTCTGCTAAACTATATTTCCTAACGCATTTGCGTAAAAAGGCGTCCTCATTTTTCGCCCCTTTCCTTCAAGGCAAATTGAAAGCAGGCGCACTGCTGCCTGGCAGCTAAGCGACCTAGGATCGATACTGGTCACTGGTACTGTTGGAACCTTCTCCCTGAGCTGGCGTAGGTTCCCCTGGGTCAGTGCTTGATGGATTAGACAATTGACAATAGGTGCAGGAGTAGGCCATTCGGCCCTCCGAGCCAGCGCCGCTATTCAATGTGATCATGGCTGATCATTCACAATCAGTACCCCGTGAAATCAGATTGATTGTTACAGCATGGTAACAGGTGCCCGGTACACCGAGTCGTGCCGATCATCTATCACACTGGTTCTATGTTATCCAACATTCGCATCCAGTCCCTGCATATTAGAAGCTAATTATAGAATCCAGTTCATCTACAAACCAGCACGGGTAGTGAGAGGAATCTGTAGCGCCCATAACTTTGGGATGTGGATGGAGCCAGAGCTGACAGTTGAATCACCGCAATCAGCCGAGATCACGTGCAAATTCTACACATGATCCCAGGTCAGGATCAAACCAGATCTCTGGCGCTGTAAGGCAGCAGCTCTCCGAGCTCAGCTGATATGACGCACGGTTCTCCGTTGTCCTTCTACTTGCGATACACTGCTTGCTGGTAGGTTACCTGTCCACATAAGTTGCCCTTACTGCTTCGGCTCATGGCAAACACTTTGGTTAAATTGGGAAGAGCATGTCAACAGAGATTCAGCCGGAATATCCGATTGCAGTTGGTCGTGACACAGACCAGATTGACCCGAACCTGCCGCCCTCTCTATCATACGGGCAGCATTCACTGCATTCGCTGTAAGTGCACTTCGATTTGGCGATGAAGAATAATTACAGTCCTGTGTTTTTCACAGCGCTAATGGTGTCAGAAGCGTCCGCACCAGCTACAGATTGGTATCGTACATGCGTGAGTATCTGTTAATTCAATGTGCGAGGGACGGAACCGGTAGATATAAGCCGCACAATGCTGGATCAGTAACTCATGCAACAATTAGTAGCACAGACTTTTTCAACAGCAAAGGCGAGAGAGCGAAACGTAGGTACAGAATAATAAAGGACTTACCAGGAATACCAACAATGACAAGGATAGGGTAGAAAATGTTCTCGACCTGGTTGAGTACCGGCAGGTCCATGCCCAGAGACAATCGTCCTTTCCTGCCAGTGGTATGATAGGTCGCTTGCTTTTAAAGATAGCAGCATATTTTCCAGATAAATCATGTGACCACTAATGAAGGCAAGTTAATTGGGATTAGTGTCAGTTCGTTAAACAAACAAAGTTAACCTCATCACGTGAGCTGCTGCTAAGAATGTTATTGCGCAATAACTGTTATTATGTGGAATATTGCGCAATAACAATAACAGAATATTTCCATTGTTCTGGAAAATAGATATTATGTTATTCTATTACAGGAAATAGGGAGAATTATAAGGAAGAACATAAGTTTATTAGTCTATTCGCATTCCCTACTTCCTGCGGCAAAGCAATGTTGAATTATCCACGCATATCCATGTGCCTGTCTAAAAGCTTCTTGCACGTCACTCTCACATCTGCTTTCACCACCATCGCTTACAGCCCGATCCAGACACTCGCCACTACCTGCAAAACAACTTGCCCGCGCATCTGCTTTAAATTTTGACCCTATTACCTTAAACATATGCCCTCTTGTCCGTCCCGGCATGGACAAGTTTCTGACTCTCTACCTCATTTCGGCCTCTCACAATTTTATATATTTATATTACGTCTCTCTGCTTCCTTCGGCATTCTAGAGAAAGCGATCCAAGTTTGTTCAGCTGCTCCTTGTGACTAATACAGTCCAGTCGAGGCAGCATTCGAGTAAAACTCTTCTGCATTCACCCAAAGCCTCCATATCATTGCTGTAAGGGCGCTACCAGATCTGTTAGGCCTCTAAATGAGGCCTAACCAAAGTGAGAGAGAACTACATCAAGACTTCGTGGCCTTTCTAATTAAAGCCCGCCCAATGAAGGCATGCATTCCATGCACATCCTTTACTAATCTTTCTGCTTGTGGTGCCACTTTCAGGGAGCTATGGATATGGACGCTAACAGTGTTCTGCACATTGTGCTGTGTGCTGTGTGGAGAGGATGTTTCCACTAGTGGGAGAGTGTACAACTATAGGTCATAGCCTCAGAATTAAAGGATCTTCTTTTAGGAAAGAGATGAGGAGGAATTTCTTTAGTCAGGGGGTGGTGAATCTGATGAATTGATTGCCACAAAAGGCTGTGGAGGCCAAGTCAGTGGATATATTTAAGGCATAGATTGATACATTCTTCATTAGTACGGGTGTCAGAGGTTATGGGCAGAATGCAGGAGAATGGGGTAGGAGGGATAGAGAGATCAGCCACGATTGAATAGCGTAGACCTGATAGGCAGAATGGAACAATTCTGCTCCTATCTCATGATCTTGTGATCCTATGCTCCAACAAATGTATTTATAATTGATTTGGGATTTTACTTAACCTTATCCTCAATGCAGACTTATGTAACCATTTTTGTGGCTTCCGATATATTTTCTGTTTCCCTGTACACCTTCTAAATTCTTGCATTTGACAAAGGGGTGCAATGCAGATGGGCGAAACGTTTGGCATATATGTGTCTGAAGGGCTCTATTCTATGCTGCACAATACTTTGACTCAATGTTTCCCTACTTGTACCCCCATTCAGACTTTGCCTACCATCACGTTTGATCCCACCACCATCGCACTCCACCTACCTCCATCAACAAGGCAATGAAACTAAATAGCTGACGTATGGTAATCAACTCAGAAGATGTTATCACAGTGAATCACATCACATCGGCACTCGGGATGGTGTGAAGGGATAGTCCTCGGGAATTTGGAGGCAAAGTGGACGTTAGTGTTTAAGGAAGATAAATGGACTAATACTGCTCAGATGCAGGAGGCGGCCCGGATGCAGTCGTAGATGAGGCGGTGAACGAGTTGGAGGCTTGTGCCATTGTACACGTGGATCAACGTCTATTCGACGTACTCGACAAAAATGCATGCAAGTGTCCATTCGAGTGTACGTGGCTTTATCTTTAACTCGGTGAATGTGAGAGGAGTCTAAAGAGAAGTTGTTCCGGGCGAGGAGATATTGCGCCAGTGGAGGAGAGTGTGAGTAAACGTACATTGAATATGTCTCTACTCGAGGAAGAATCGGAGTGCCTTGAGACTCAGCGTGGGATGGAGGTGAAATGGAATTGGACGCCCATGGTGAAAATGAAGCTATAAGAGCCTAGATACTTAATGTTTGTTAAGGAGATGAAGGGCGTGTGAGGTGTGGTTGACGAAGGTGCGAAGCGGCTCAAGACGAAGGATGAAATGGAATCGCCGTCCGTGGAAACGGTTCAACGGGGAAGGAGAAGGCAGTGACAATGGGTCTGTCAGGGCAGTCCGCTTTGTGGATTTTGTGGACGCGATTTATGTGGGCAACGTGGGGCTGAGGTACGATGAGGGCAGAGGTTGTGGAGGGGAGATCGCCGGAGGCGGTGCGATCAGAAACTGAATGGGACATGATACCCTGGAGTTCGTCTGTAGGGTCATGGTCGACGAATAAGTATGAGGAGATGTCCGAGAGCTGATGCCTTACCTCAACTGGGTAGAGGACAGCCCGCCTGATTACAATGGCATCTCCCTTGGTTGTGGGTGTTATAACAATATCGGGATTGTTGCTGAGAAAGAGTAGGCCTGTGCGTTCAGAAGGGGCGAGATCCGTAAGTGGAGTAGAGAATTGAAGACGGTTGATGTGTCGGCAGTTGGAAATAAAAAGGTCCAGATAAGGCACACAGGGTTTCACTGTTCCGGCTCAAAACGTGGTACGGTCATGATACAGCAGGGGATAAATTGAATGGGCGCGCAGAGGGGAAAGAGGGTGCAAGGATTAACTTGACAGTCCGCATTGACTCCATGGTGCGAATGGTGTCTCGGAAAGTGAGATGCAATAATATAACATAGATGACAACGTAATTTCGAAATAAATTCTCAGTTTTCATCGAGGCATTAAAGACAATTTATTGAATTGGAAAAGAAAACTCCTAATTACATTTGTTGGTTCCTCCCTGAATTTATTCTGGGACACACCATAAATAAACGTGTTGGTGCATGCACTCAGAGCTCTCAGCATATATCCGGACAGTTCTGCAATGGTAAATGGGTCGTTGTAATCTGATCCCTAAAGATGAACGTCCAGGAAGTGTACACTCATGAAACACACGAAGGTAACCATCCAAAGTAGTACGACGCTACCAGATATGGCCAACAATAGAACAATGGAGTTCCGTCGGTTCTCTACCTCTTGATCTGACCCGCTCTCGGACGTCCTCTTCCCTCGCAGACCGCTCCTCACTCTATTGGCGTGTATAATGTGTTTGATTGTCAGGGCGTTGAGGAGAATAATCAGTAAAATTGGTACAACTGGGGTTAAAATGGTCTCGATCACCGAAAGTGCTGCCCATATCGATGTGGTGTAGACGTCTGATTTTACCCAACAGCACCAAGACACGTTGTCAATTCTGTATAGAGGCACGAGGAAAATATACACTGGAATATTTTGAATAATACTTAATATACCTGTCACTGCTATCACCAAGGTCGCAGTTTTCTCAGTGCAATACTTTACTCGTAAATTCTGATTACAAATAGTGACAAATCGATCGAAGGTGAAAGTCACCGTTAGCCAGACAGAGCAATCAATGGAAATACAATTAAAGAAAATACGCAGCCTACAGATGTGATTTAGGTTGAGGAATAAAAACGGAAAATATGCACCTGACATCTCAGAGAAAATTACCTCCAAGATCAGCACCATTAAATCAGCTCCGGCCATGGATAGCAGATAGAGGGTGATACATTTGGAGAGACTATTTTCGTCTGGAGAGAATGACGATTGCCAACAGGTTAGCTGTAGAAAAGACGAAATTAAAATGACCATCTTTTATTTTTCCAGGCGTACGTTAGTTTGACACTTCTTCGTACGAAAGTGAGTGGATTATTTGATTCTGTATCTCGCAGCGAGATGTGAGGCACATACGTATCCGATAAGAGGAATGGGCACCTTTGTTTCCATCGGTATCGATCTCAGATTGACTTTAGGACGCTTAGGTGAATGCAGATTTTGCATCCAAATAACGCCTCTATCTCCTTCCATTTCCGACCCGATTTGATTTATGTAGATGACAATTTTTATCAGCATTTTCCCTCAAAGCAAATGGAAAGCCGTAACGCTGTTTACTGATAGCTCCAGCGTTGCAGGTTCGATACACATTACTGGAGTTGGTTGTGTGGAGTTTGCACCTTTACCACGTGTTCACGTTGGTATACCTGCGTGAATGATTGATTGGTTTAATGCCTTGTCTTCCGTTCAATGCCTTGCCTTGCTTTCCATGCCCCGCCTAGCCTTCCGTTCAATGCCTTGCCTTGCTTTCCATGCCCTGCCTTGACTTCCGTTCAATGCATTGCCTTGCCTTCAATTAATTGCATGCAATATCCTGCTTTTCGTTGCCTTCAGTGCCATGCCACCAACGATTTGCCTTCCATTTAATGCATTGCCTTCAATGCCTTCCCTTATTTTGCCGCCAAAGCCTTGCCATCTACGCCTTCCTTGCTTTGCGTTCAATGCCTTGCCTTGCCTTTGATTGATTGCCTAATTGAAACGGCATGGCAACACTCCTGCGGTACACCGAAGCATGCGGATCATTTATCAACCGTTCACACTAGTTCCATTTTCCCAACAATCGCATCCACTCCCTGCACACGAGAAGCAAATTACAGAATCCAGTTAACCTGCAAAGCAGCACGGGTTGTGGGGAAAAGCTAGAGCTCCGGTATCTTATGGCTGCGGTAGAAACTCGAGCTGACGGATTAATCAACGTTGCACCAAGCAGAACATACGATGCACCCAGGAAACGTCCGAGGAAAGAATCAAATACGGGCCCAGAACTAAAGGGGGTGGGGGGGACGGGGGACGGACCATAGAGCCAAAAGCGGTATTTTGTAACTTTGTCGGCGTCCTTTACTGTTTGCATGCGTGGGTATACAAAACAAGCCATCTCACTGTGATATGTGAGAATAAAAGTATCTCATCTAATCTAATCTAATCTACATGGCACAAAATTTGCTGGCCGTGGATTCTATTGAGTATTTTGGATTTTCAATGTCAAGAATAGGATTAGTAACGCAAGCAAAAGGTAATCGCACATCTACTTGCTATTAAATTGCTAATAAAGTCTACACGGCGAAATACCAGCAGAGAATTAAAAAGGACTTACTAGGAACACCAATGATGACTAGGATAGGGTAGAAAATGGTTGCTACCTGGTTGACTATCGCCCTTTCCATGCCCAGGGATAATAGACCTATCGTGCCAGTAGCATCACCGGTCGGTTGATTTTAACGTTAGCTGCATATTCTCTAGAGAAACCACATGACGACACCTGAAGGAAAATTAATTCGGATTAGTGTCAGCCATTTAAACAAACAAAGTTAGCCAGGTCACATTTTCTACTTTTAATTATGGAATTGCGTAATAACAACCACCAAAGTTGGTTAATGGTTAAAATAGAGAATATATGATTATATTATAGATAATAGAGATAATTGTAAGTAAGAGCATTCACTAACTGTTCTATTTGCAATCTCAGTTCCATGCAGCAAATTAATTTAGAATTATCTATGCATACCCATGTGTTTATCTAAAAGGCTCTTGCGTGCTACTTTTGCATTTGCTGCCTCGTCCATCCCTGGCATCGCGTTCCAGGCACCCGCCCATCTCTGTCAAAAACTTGCTCGCGCATCTCCTTTAAACTCCGATCTTTAGCATTCACCACATGCCCTCCAATGCCCTCCACGGTGGAAAACATTTATTTGTTAATAAGTCATCAATGCTTCTCATAACGTTGCGATATCAGGTCTCCTTTCAACCATCGGCTTTGCAGAGGTTGCAAACCGATTGTCCAGCTGCCCCTTGCAGCCGATGCAGTCCACTCCAGGAAGCAGTCTGTTAAGTCCTTTCGACACTCACTCCGCAACTTACAAGTCATTGCTGCAACGGGGCGAGCAGATCCTTAACATGTGACCTACTCACAGTGTGATCGTGCGGCATCATGACTTCCTGACATTTGTATTCAAAGCCCGAACAATGAATGCACGCATACGAAACGCCTTCGTTACCATTCTAGCTACTTGAATATCCACTTTCCGGGAAATGTGGATAAGAACCAAAATACCATTCCACTCACCAGTACTATTAGGCCTCTTACCATCGACCTTATACACCCCCACTCCCCCATCCCTTACGTTAACCTCCCAAAATGCAAAACTTCCCGTCTCCCATATTGCCGCCTATTTCTTCCGCCTATCTGAATCTCATTTTGTATTTTGACGGGCTTCATCGCTGTTCTTAAATACAACCAGCCCACACGTCGATATCCCTGTCAATAAGACGAACAATCTAGATATTAATTTCAAGAAGAACGTGCCCAATCAGCTTCAATGATGCGGAAGTAGAGATGATTGAGAGATTCATTTTACTTGTCGTATGATAGAGTCAATGATCTGTGTGGACCAAACACATTGATACGACAGCAAAGATGACACACCGCGGCTTCTACATCCTTCGGAGACTGAGGATATAGACCATGTCTCCAGATGCTCTTCCAAGCTTCTGCGGATGCTTGAAAGGCAGCATGCTGTGAGGATGCGTCACTGCAGGTTTTGCAAATATCTCCCCCAAGACTGCAAGTAATTACACAGAGTTCATCCAAACGGGAGTAAATCTTATGTCGATATTCTCTCAAGAATGTTTCGCTACCACTGACGTGAAGCTCATCGACCTCTAGTCCTCTGCTTTTCTCTACTTCCATTCTTAAACAAAGGAACGACATTTGCCACTGCCCATTTCTCCGGGAACTAGCGTGTCCTGGGGAAGATATCAAGATCCTCGTCATGTCCTCCGTAAACTCATCCCGTGCCTCCTACAATAAACTTGCAGCTCTCACATTAGGTCCTGGGGATTTATCCATCCTATTGCTCTTCAAGAGCCTCAGCACCACCTCTTTCTCGATCTCAAACTGTTTCCGCATATTTGGATTCTTCACACTGGTCTCGATATCCTCCAAATCCTTGTCCTCCGTGAGTACGGATGCAAATTAATCGTTTAGCACTTCACCTACCCCCCCCCCCCACTCAGCATAGGTACCATCCCTTTTCCCTGTAATCCTACTTCCTCCCAGGCCATCCTTTTATTTTTAACATTGTCTAAGAAACGTTGAAGGTTTTTTAATCCGATTCGCCAATGATATTTCATGGTCCATTTTGGTTGTTGTAATCGCCCGATTGAGTACTTTATATTGAATACTCCTGCACACTTTATATTCCTCATAAACCCCGTCAGATGCCATCTTCTTGAACATAACAAGCGCTCCCGTGTTCTTCCCGACCATGTCCTTGTTAGCATATCCTTGGCTATTCATGATTCCCTTAACCTGACGTCCTTACCCCTCCCTCCCTACTAGCACATGCGGATCCTGCATTTGATCAGCTGGCCTTTCAACGTGTCCCACGTGTCTGCTGTGAACGTACCCAATAACAACTTCTCCAAATATACCCTCACTTGCTCCTGCCTAATGACCTTGTAAATTACTTTGACTCGAATTTAGTACCCCCTTCATGCATACCTATCCCTATTATGAATAATCTTAAAACGTTTAGATTTTTGAACGCTACCTTGAACATGCTCTTTTACCGCAACACCTGGCCAGACTTGTTTTCCAATACAAGATCCAGTATGGTCCCTCTACGCGTCGGACTGTCCACATACCTTTTAGGGAAATCTTCTTGGATACACTTAATAAATTGCACGCGTCTCGTCCTCGTGCATTAAGTTACTGTCAGTATTGGGGAAGTTAACCACACGCACTACATCTACACTGTGCTTCTTCTATCCTTGCATAATCGATATACATATCTCATCCTCTATCACCCACTGCCTACAATTTAATCTCAGCAGAGAGAAGGTACCATTCGTATTTTTTAAACTCAACCCTGAATACCTCAGTTGACGTACACTCCACTATGTCATCTTCAAATACCGCCATAACATCCTCCCTGATTTGTGAAGCAATCAGCAATAAAACAATATTGTATGCCGCTGCTAATGAAGACAAGCATCGCACAAGCCTTCTTGTTCAAAGTATGGTTTCCAGTTTCAGAGATCCTAGACCTATACATCAATTATTCTCTGGTGCGCAATCAGCTATGGGGGACCACCATTCATTATAAAACATAGAACACAGAAAGGTCCAGTACCTGCCTGTGCCGAACATGATGGCAAACTAAACTGATCTCATGTTTCTGCACGAGATCCATACCTCTCCATTCCATGCATACCCACGTGCTAAACCAAAAGCCTCTTCAATGCCACGAGGGCGTCTGTCTCCACCTCCACATCTGGTAGCGCGTCCCGGGCATCCACCACTCTCGGAGCTATTGCGACATGTGTTTTTTAGTCTATGTCCGGTACTATGTGAAGATGATCGGTGCTGACACCCTTATTGCTTTCATATATGTTCCGCATATGTGCCCAGTTGGATATGATCTGTACGTCTACAGATATCTCCAAAGGTTGGTGGCAATATCAACAGTGAGGAAGATTATTAGCTACAGTTGATTGTGTGGTGATAATTGTGAGGTGGTGAAGTTTCGAATAATAAGGATGGGGCGTACACAATTTGCAATTTTGAGTATAGTTATGATAGTTGCATTTTATCAACTATGGGCAGGCATTTGAGAGGGTGCAGGCGAGGTTTCCCAAGATGCTGCCTGCATCAGTGGTTATTAGCCATAAGATATTTGAGAGAGTTTGCTGTTTAAACTCTACCCCGACTTGCTATTTCAACTCGGGCCCAGTTACCTTGTTACTGACAGATCAGAACGGCGGACACACAAAAACGTCTCAATGAGCAGTGGTGAGTTTCTCAAACAAGTCCCTTTATTCGTTTATTCAAAGCCTCAACAGTTAGTCAAATACCCGTCAGTTAGTCAGTATGTTCCTCGTGGAGGGAAAGGGGATGGCCGCGCCTGTGTGTCGTTGCCTGTTATCGCTCCAATTTGCCCTGGTTCTGTTTGTGTCTCTGTGCTTGCATGATGTGCAAGCCACTATGGTCTACGAGCGTCAAACGCTATTGAGTATTCGAGCCTCTGTCATGGACTTCTACACCCGGGGTCCCGGACAAAGAGTATTTCACCGCCCTCTATTTTCCCAACTACCTGAAGGTGTATGGGCCCGGCCCTGCGTCTATCGCCCTAGGAAACGTGCTGGGAGGCGGAGTAAACGTGCGGGTGCCTCGGCGAAACGGAAAAATCTCGCCCGCTCTTGCTCAACACCGGCCTACCTCTTTCAGCTCTGCGAATGTTGATCCGATCGGCCGTGTCGTTCCATTCATCGGCACTTCCTCGAGAATAGGTACGCCTTTCTCCGACCGATTATCCCGGACACGCACCTGGACACCGGACCGCTGGCCCGCGGGCTCCCAGCCAAGCTATCGGTGAAGCGCAGTGGCGTGGTTTCCCTGAACCTCCGCCCCCTGACGTGGGAGCCGTTATCGGATTACAACATTCCTGCTATCCCAGTCAAAGTGGCTCTGATCAACGCGAGATCCTTATCCAATAAGACTTTTATCCTCAATGACTTTTTCACCACCCGTGGATTGGACCTTACTGGAGACAGAAACCTGGCTTAACTCTGGTGAGCTTGTTCCACTTGTTGAACTCTGTCATGATGACTGTAATCTTTTTAGCTCGCCTAGGCTCTCCAGGCGCGGAGGAGGCCTACCCGCTGAGTTTTAAAAATCTTTTTAACTGCCGCCTACTGAACTCTGATCATTTTTCCAGTTTCAAGGTGCAATTAATTAAAGTATGCCTTGTGTATCCACTCTTAATTGTTCTTGTGTACCGCCCACCAAAAATGCATAAAGACTTTATCACTCCATTTGCTGATTTCATCCCTAACACTTATGCCCAACTTTGATCGTGTCCTGATTCTTGGAGATTTTACTATTCATGTTTGCTGTCCTGCTAAGCTTCTTGTCAGTGAATTTATACATCTGGTTGAGTCTTTCAATCTGACTCTACTTAACACGGGTCCTACTCACAAGCAAGGCCATACTCTCCATCTAGTGTAATCGTCTGGTTTTCCGATCTACAATATGGATATAAATGATGCGTGTCTGTCAGATCATAGTTCTGTTATATTTGATGCATCTCTGTCCTTCTCTCTCACCGATTCTCATCTCCTTATACGTTGCTCTCAGCATATTGAGGGTCTCAGTATATGCTCTCAGTATATTGTACTATTGAGGCTTCACCCCCCCTAAGCCTAAGCCTAAAGGTATGCCTTGGCTTAATGGCACCACGAGAGCCCTAAGGATGGAGTGCAGAAAATTAGAACGGAGTTGGAAATGTGATTCAATTTTCCTTTGAAATTTTGAGAAACAATTTTCACAAATATCCTACAGCTGAATGGAAGCAAGTCTGAAGTCATCCTATTTGGACCCCCTGACTCTATCAAAGTGATAACCAACAGCCTTGGTAACCTATCCACCCTCGTTAAACCTCATATCAAGCACCTTGGTGTGATATTTGATTCCGCATTTAAATTTGACAAGCAAGTAAATTCAATGGTAAAACCAGTTTCTTCCAGCTTCACACCATAGCTAAAATCAAGCCGTTCCTTTCGTTCAAAGATCTGTAGAAAGTCATCCACGCCTTTATATCCACTCGCGTGGACTACTGCAATTCCCTGTATGCTGGGATCAGTTAGTCATCCCTGTCCCGCCTGCAATTGGTCCACAACG
>NW_027601786.1:0-74721 GCF_053455715.1 Rhinoraja longicauda
AAATGTAATTGTCCCTCATGTGCAGGATAGTGCCAGTGTACAGAGTAATCGCTGGTCGCCACAGACTCAGTGGCCAAAGGATCTGTTCCCTGCTGTATTTGTAAAGTCTGAAGTAAAGCAAGTGACTGAAATGTCAGTGGGATGCCTTTTGTAGGACCACAATTCTATTAGCTTTAAAATTACTATGGTTAAGGTCAAGGCCCTTCATCGGTGAGCTTGATCACATTGAATGGTGGTGCTGGCTCGAAGGGCTGAATGGCCCACTATTGTCTATTGACGAGGCCCTTCCACAGTGCTCTTGATCCATCCATCTCTTATTCACACTAGTTCTATGTTATCCCAATTTATCACTCTCTCATACATTAGCGGTAATTTCCAGAGGTCAATCAACTTAAAATCGGCATGTCTTTGGGATGTGTGAGGAAACTGGAAGGAACTGGAGGAAAGCCATCCACAGGTTGTGCAAACTCCACTCAGACAGCTCCCGAGGTCAGGATTGAACCTGGGTCTCTGGTGCCGTGAGGCAGCAGCTCTACAAGCATGCTCACGCCGAACAATTGTCCATCGACACCGATCCCACTTGCCTGCACCAGGCCCATATGTTTCTGTGCCTCGCATATTAAGTGTCTGTCTCAACATCTCAGAATAAAGGACATTCTTTTAGGTAGGAGATGAGGAGACATTTCTTTAGTCAGAGGATGGTGAATCTGTGGAAATCTTTGCCAAGTCAGTGGATATTTTTAAGGCAGAGATAGATAGATTCTAGATTAGTGCAGGTGTAAGAGGTTATGGGGAGAAGACAGGAGAATGTGGTTAGGAGGGATAGATCATTCATGATTGAAAGGCGGAGTGGACTTGATGGGCCGAATGGCTTAATTCTACTATAACTTATGTCCTTATGACTTATGACCTCCTAAACACAGTGATTGTATCTGATTCCACCACCTCCTCTGCCAGATATCAACCGCTCTCCCTGTAAACTAAACTTTCCCCTCCAACCCCCTTTAAACTCTTTCCTCTCACTTCAAACTTATGCCCTCTTGTTTTTAATACCCCTACCATGGGAGAAAGAGTCTGTCGAACTTCCCTATCTATGTTTCCCGTTTAGTTTAGGGATACAGCGCGGAAACAGGCCCTTCGGCCCAGCGATCCCCACACACTAATGCTATCCTATGCACACTAGGGATAATTTACAATTATCCCAAGCCAATTAGCCTACAAACCTGTATGTCTTTGGAGTGTGGGAGGAAACCAGAGCACCCGGACAAAACCCATTCTGGCCACGGGGAGAACGTACAAACTCCGTACAGACAGCACCCGTAGTCGGGATCGAACCAGGGTCTCTGGCGCTGTAAGGCAGCAACTCTACCGCTGCGCCACCGTGCCACTCCTGCTATTTCACCTTTATCAGTCCACCCCTCAGCATCCATCGCTCCAGGGAACACGAGTCCAGCCACTCCAAGTCCTCAATCCTGACTAAAGAAGGTTCCCAACCCAAAATGTCATCTGTGCATCCCCCACACAGGCTGTCTGACCTGCTGAGAGTTTCAAGCATTTTCTGTCTTCAGCTCTGGATTTGTGCGTCGAAAGTTGTTTAGATTTGGTCACCTGGACTGCAGGCCCCCGAGAAGAAGGCTGATTGCCCTGTTCCATGCGATGCTGATATGTTTTATTCTGTGTCCAGGGCAATCACCGTACGTCTGTGAACAATGAAAGCTGCCAGGATCGACTGACACGTTTGGAGAGTGATCGGGAGTGCCTGGTACTACAGGTGAGTGAGGCTGCCACTGTACTGAGTTTGTACCTTCTCTCTGTGACCTGCGTGGGTTTTCTCCAGGCTCTCCGGTTTCCTCCCACACCTCAAAGACATACAGGTTTGTAGATTAATTCGTTTCGGTAAAATTGTAACTTGTTCCTAGTGTGTGTAGGATAGTGTTAGTGTGCGGGGATCGCTGGTCAGAGGGCCTGTTTCCACACTGTATCTCTAAACTAACACTAAGGTGGGTGGTATTGTAGATAGCGAAGATGGTTGTCAAATATCATAGCAGGATCTTGATCAGTTGGCAGATGGGCTGAGGAATGGTTTATGGAGTTAAATGCAGGGAAGTGCACGGTGTTGTATTTTGGGAAGTCAAACCAGGACAGGATGTACACAGTGAATGGTAGGGCTCTGTGGAGTGTTGTAGAACAGAGGCATCTAGGAGTGCAGGCACAGAGTACCTTGAAACTAGTGTCAGAAATAGGTAGGGTGGTCAAGAAGGCTTTTGGCAGATTAGCCTTCATCAGTCAGAATATTGTAGAATATTGAGTACAGACTTTGGGAGGTCATGTTGCAATTGTACAAGACATTGGTGAGGCCACATTTAGATATTGTGTTCAGTTTTGGTCACCCTGTAAAAGGAAAGATGTTATTAATCTGGAAAGATACAGAGAGCAGTCTTGAACTACTATCTACCTCGTTGGAGACCACAGACTATCTTTGATCAGACTTTACTGGCTTTATCTTGCACTAAACGTTATTCATGTTATTCCCTTATCATGTATCTGTACATTGTGGATGGCTCTATTGTAATCATGTATTGTCTTTCCGCTAACCGATTAGCATGCAACCAAGACTACACCTGACAATAAACTAAACTCAACTCAAACTTGAAAAGATATATGAGGATATCGCCAGGGCTGAAGGGGCTGAGATTTAAGGGGAGGCTGAGCAGGCTGGGACTCTGATCCTTGGGCTGCAGGAGGATGAGGAGTGATCTTATAGAGGTGTATAAAATCATGAGAGGAATACATGGGGCAAATGCAGTCTTTTACCCAGAACAGAGGAATGAAGAACGAGAGGAGGTAAGTTTATTGTGAGGGAGCGGGGGGAAGATTAACAGGAACCTCAGGGGCACCTTTGTTTTTAAACACAAAGGATGGTAGGTGTATGGAATGAGCTGCCGGAGGAGGCAGTTGAGGCAAGTACTATCACAACGTTTAAGAAACATTTAGACAGGTACATGGTTAGGAAAGGTTTAGAGGGGTATGGGCCAAACACAGGCAGGTAGGCCTAGTATAGATGGGGCATGTTGGTCGGCATAGGCAAGATGGGCCGAAGGGCCTGTTTCGAAGCTGTCTGACTGTATGACACATCTGGTGCACATCATCCCAAGAGCAGGGACGCACAGCTGAGAGTGGTAACATCCACCTCGCCCCATGTGTAAAATACATAAGGCACAGTGGCTGTGGGTTTTGTTGTGTGTGTGTTTTGCCAGTGACAACATTGCAGGTTGTGGAGTTGCTTTACAAAGCATTCAGTAGAACAGCCATTCTTTGCCTGAAGGGTAATTGGAGATGGTCACTGAGTCCTGGCCTTTCCTGGGAATGAATGAAAAAATCTTCTGTTTCCATCCTTTCAGGCAGAGAAGATTGTAGTTTGTGATGACCAATGCATTTTTTTGTAGACGCAAAGTGCTTATCAATAAAAAGAAATTAAACTACATTTATCAATATTTATTTTCCCATGCTGATGTTCCACGTTTGATTCTTGTGCCCAAGCAACTTCTAATTTCGTAAACTATTAACTAAAAGTATAACATTGACAATAAAAATAAAAATTCCAAAAATGTGAAAAAATGGGTTTTAAATTTGTTAGAGGTACCAGCGTGAACCATCACACAAAAGCACTTGGGATGATAATTATGGTTGGTAGTTAACACCTCGAATGCCATTCAGTGGCTAAAAAGATTAATTTGTGCCATCTATTTAAGTGGTGTGTTCGTGGTTAATTAGTGTAGATGTAGATCACGTTTAGTTTCGAGAGACAGCGCGGAAACAGGCCCTTCAGACAACGAGTCCGCGCCGACCAGTAATTCACACACACTAGCACGATCCTACACACTGGGGACAATTTACAATTTTTACCAAAGCCAATTAACCTACAAACCTGGACATCTTTGGAGTGTGGGAGGGAACCGGAGCACCCAGGGAAAACCCACGCAGTCACGGGGAGAACGTACAAACTCCAGAGAGATAACAACTGTAGTCAAAATCAAACGGTCTCCATTGCAGTAAGGCAGCTACTCTACCGCTGCACCACTGTGCTGCCCAAGGCAGGAAAAGGGAGAAGAAAATGTCGGTCCGGGTCAGTACAGTGGTAGAGTTGCTGCCTTATAGCGCCAGAGACCCGGGTTCGATCCTGATTACGATTGGGTTTTCTCTAGGAGATCCGGATTCCTCCCACACTCCAAAGACGTACAGGTTTGAAGGTTAATTGGCTTTGATAAAATTGTAAATTGTCCTTAGTGTGTGTAGGATAGTGTTATTGTGCAGGGAACGTTGGTCAGTGCTATCTCGGTGGGTCGAAGGGCCTGTTTCTGTATTGTATCTCTAAAGTCCAACTAAAATTAGTAAAACAATAAACATTGAGAAGTGTTCTCCCACCAGCCTGAAGTACAACGGTCTTCTTGAACAGCAGCAGTCTGCTGAAGATGCTCCCACTATGGCAGCTACCGAACATAGAATATAGAACCACACAGCCAGGAAGAAGCCCTTCGGCCCACAATGTTGATGCTGACATGATGTCTACCTAAACTAATCTCCTCTGGCTGTGCATGGTCCAGATCCATCCATTTACTGCAGATCTGCATGACTCTCTCAAATCCTCTTAAACATCACTGCTGTATTTGCTTCCACCACCACCCATAGCACTGTGTCCCAGAGACCCACCACTCTCTGTGTGTACATAATATAAAAACAAACTTGGCTCGCAAATCTCTTTTAAACATTGCCCCTCTTCTCTAAAAGCTGTGCCCTCTGGTCTTTGACTCCAGGATTTAGAAAGGGTGGTGATTTGTTTCCAGATTAGGATAGGATGTCACTCAGGGAGGAACCTGCGGGTGGTGGTGTTCTTGTGCTTGCTGCCCTTGTCCTGGGTGGTAGAGGAACATACAACAAGAGGTAATAGAAAGAAACAGGGTAAATGTTACCTGCCAGACTTCGTCCCATCTCCATTTCACGTTTCCAGCATTCCCCCCACCCCCCCCACCCCCTCTCCCACTCCATCCGTCTGAAGGGTCCCGACCCAAAACGTCATATGTCCATCCCCTCCACAGCTGCTGCCTGACCCGTTGAGTTCCACCAGCACTTTGTCTTTTGATAACTGCACAGCACGTTGGCAAAAGAGCAGGAGGGTGGGATTCTTTGGGCAGCAGAAGAACAATCGGCCAAATGGCCTCAATCTGCAATTGTATTGGAATCAAAACAAAAATTACAGTACCAAAAAGCAGGCCATTTGGCCCATCCTGCTTGCGTCAGGTGCTGTACGATCGTGCTGTAATGAATTCCTCCAGCCAGTAGGGAACCAGAATGTCTCGTCGACAGGAGGATTTGCACTGCCACTGTTCTGTGGAGAATCATTGAAAATAGAGTTGGTGTTTGAAACGAAACTATAATGATTTCTGTACGTCCGAGACTGGGTTTATCTGCCAAACTTTAACCCCCCCACTCCGCCACCTGACCTTTGGCATTTGTGCATGGGGCCAACCTTTGCTCCCTGGAAGTGCAGCGTGGTTGGTGTGGTGACCTTTAGCACCGTTGTCCTGCGCTGGGACAGAGCCAGCAGCTTCAACTTGCTATTCTCGCATTCCAGCCTCGAGTTCAGGCTTGCTCAGTTTAGCCCGGCCCGCCTCAGCCCGGCCCGCCTCAGCCCGGCCCAATCCAGGCCCTAATCTGTGCTGGTCTCGGCACTGAACTGCCCCTTCCCTGATTGCAGCTAGTCACGGTAATCCTCACACACGCCCGATGCAAATGAACAGACCAAAACAGCCCTACTTCCTCATTTTTGTAGAAATTCACTGGCAAAACCTGTCACTGCCTTAAAAGCTCCAGCGGGGAGAGGCACAATGATAACACTGCCTTTGCTGCTGTGCTGTGTATTTTCCCATTGAACCAAGGATGAATTGAGCCCACCTTCTTGTTAAACTGACACTTCTCCGCTCTGCTCTACCGCCAGGTGAGTGTGCTCACAGACCAAGTGGAGGCCCAGGGAGAGAAGATCAGGGACCTGGAGTCTTGTCTGGAAGACCACCAGCTGAAGCTCAACTCAACCGAGGAGATGCTGCAGCAGGTAAGAGGTGGTGAGGCCCGACCAAGACACAGAGCCTCATTCACAGAGATGTCACCGCCTGTCCCTGCATCTATTGCCTGTCTTTAGTTTAATTTAGTTTAGAATTACAGCTCGGAAACAGGATCTTCGGCCTACTGAGTCCAGCCCAACCAGTGATCCCTGCACACCAGCAGTTTCCTACACACACTAGGGACAATTTACATCTATACCAAGCCAATTAGACAATAGACAATAGGTGCAGGAGGAGGCCATTCGGCCCTTCGAGCCAGCACCGCCATTCAATGTGATCATGGCTGATCATTCTCAATCAGTACTCCGTTCCTGCCTTCTCCCCATACCCCCTGTATTACCCTACAAACCTGTATGTCTTTGGCGTGTGGGAGGAAACCGGAGCACCTGAAGCAAACGGGGAGAACTGACAAACTCCGAGCAGACAGCATCAGTAGTCAGGATCGAACCCGGGTCTCTGGCGCTGTGAGGCAGCAACTCTACCGCTGCACCACTGTGCCACCCCTGTTGTAGTTGTAGAGTCATACACCACGGACACAGGCCCTTCGGCCCAACTCGCCTATGCTGACCAAGGTGTCCCAACTAAGCTGGTCCCATTTGTCTCGTATCCCCCTAAACCTTTCCTATCCAAGTTCTAGTCTAAGTGTCTTTTCACTGTGTTATTGTATCTGCCTCAACTACCTCCTCAGGCAGCAAAATGTGTAGGAAGGAACTGCAGAAGCTGGTTTATACCGGATCAACACAAAATGCTGGAGTAACTCAGCGGGTCAAGCAGCATCTCTGGAGAAAAGGAATAGGTGATGTTTCGGGTTGGGACCCATCTTCAGACTAAAGAAGGGTTCTGATCTGAAACGTCATCTATTCCTTTTCTCCAGAGATGCTGCTTGACCAGCTGAGTTACTCCAGCATTTTGTGCATGCTTCCACTGGCATGTTGTTCTGTGTACCCATCACCCTCTGCGTGCTCATAACGTCCCTGTTAAAGCTCTCGCCTTAAAGTTGAGCACGGAAATAGGCCTTTCAGCCCATCTAATCTGTGTCCACTCTCAACCACCCATTTATATAGTTGTACGTTAACCTTATTTTCTTCCACTGTCTCCAACAACTGCCCCCAGATTCTACCACAAGGGCCAATATACAGCAGCCAATTATTACCATCCCACATGCCTCTGGGCTGTAGGAATAAACTGGGGTACCCAGGGAACATGCGAACTCCACACAGACAGCATCGAAGGACAGAATGGAGCCCAGGCATGAGGCAGCTGCTCTTCCCACTGCACCGCTCCACCACCATCCTGGCACACTGTTCCTTCCACTGCTCATTGTGAATTTCCTTAAAGCGTGATGTCCTCTCGAACAGTGAAAGGCATTGATCTATTGAGATGTTTGCATGGCGATTCAGGGAGGTGATGAGAAGGCAAGAGAAACTATCGCCTCTGGCGATGGTAAATTGGGAATAAGGTGCAGGATCTTAAAATTCAAGCCGGCCATTGAGGGTGACGGCAGGAGACAATCTCAATATTCCACTTGCGGAAAGGTGGTACTGGTTCATTACTGTCACGTGTACTGGAATGCAGTGAAAATCATTTTGTGTGTTAACCAGGTAAATTGTTCCAAATATGAGAACAATCAAACCATTGATTAAAAATGCAAAAAAAAAGAAAGTAAACATAACAGAATCTAGTTTTACAGCCTGAGAAAGTGCAGATAAAAGAAAAGTGCAAGAGCTAAAAAAGGTAGTTTGGAAGATTGGAGATACAACCTCAGCATGAGGGGTCAGTTGAAGCATCCGAGAACAGTGAGGTAGAAGCTGTTCTTGAATCTTGTGGTATCTAAGGTCAGGTTTTTATATCTTCTGCCCGACGGGAGAGGGGAGAAAAGGGAATGACTGGGGCCTGAGTGGTCCTTGATTATGTTGGCTACCTTCCCCAGTGGCGTTATGTATAGATTGAGCCGAGGGGGAACTGGTGGGGAAGCTGGTTTGAGAGATGGACTGGACTACATCCACAACTCTCCTGTGGTCCTCGTCAGAACTATTGCCAAATCAAGTTGTGATGCATCCTATGTGTTCTAGGGTGCATCTGGGGAAACTGGTAAGAGTCAATGGAGACATGCTGAATCTCCTCAGTCTGAAGGTGTTGAGATATTAATGTGCGTTCTTGGCTGTAGTATCAAGATGGTTGGACCGGGACAAGTTGCTGGTGATATTTACACTTGAAAGCTCTCAACCAATCCACTACAGCACCATTGTTGGTGGCTTAGTAAACAGTGAATACTAAAGGTTTGTGGACATATGATTCTTAAGGCACGGGAGAAGGCCATTTAGCCCAATAAGTCTGTACCAACTCCTAGAGCAATTTCATCAGTTCTGTGCTTTGGTGCTTTCCCCCACAAATGATTCTCTCTCCAGTCCCCACCCAGTCACTTCTCAAAGCCTCTGAATCCATCACCCCGGCAGGCAGTGAGTTCCAGACCATCACTGTTCTCTGAGTAAAGAAACTGTTTCCACATATCAATCTGGGACTTTTAAACTTTAGAGATCCAGTGAGGAAACAGGCCCTTCAGCCCACTGAGTCCGTGCCGACCTGCAATCACGTACGCTAGCACTATCCTACACACTAAAGACAATTTACAATTTATACTGTAGCTAATGTGTCTTTGGAATCCGGAGCACCCGGAGAAACCCACGCAGTCACGGGGAGAACGTACAAACTCCGTACAGACAGCACCCATAGTCAGGATTGAACCCAGGTCTCTGGTGCTAAAAGCCAGCAACTCCAACACTGTGCTGCCCCCTTTTGCTCCAGTTTTAAACTCCACATCAAAACAAATAAATGGAACGTTTAACCATGATCCACCTGAATGGAAGACTATTCATTCACAAAATGCTGGAGTAACTCAGCAGGTCAGGCAGCATCTCGGGAGAGAAGGAATGGGTGACGTTTCGGGTCGAGACTTTTCTTCAGTCTAGAAGGGTCTCGACCGAAACGTCACCCATTCCTTCTCTCCTGAGAGGCTGCCTGACCTGCTGAATTACTCCAGCATTTTGTGAAATAAATACCCTCTAGTTTTAGACTCCCATTCCCTGGGAGAAGTACTGTGACACTCCACTTTATCTATGCCCTAAAGCAAAGATTATGATTGTGTACTGCATTGAACTTTACCACAGTCTAAAGTTGGGTCCAATCAAATCAGAAACCTGGGGAGGGGCTTTCGAAAGTAAGAGCACACTCACCCTTATCCATCATTGACATTCCTATTGCTAATTGTAATCTGTTTGCCTAGGAACATAGATACAGGGAGAGGCCATTCAGCCCTTTGAGTTAGTCTTCCATTCAGTATAAGAAAATAACTGCAGATGCTGGTACAAATCGAAGGTATTTATTCACAAAATGCTGGAGTAACTCAGCAGGTCAGGCAGCATCTCGGGAGAGAAGGAATGGGTGATGTTTTGGGTCGAGACCCTTCTAGAGGGTAATAGGTTTAGGGTGAGCAGGGAAAGATTTAACGGGGATCTGAGAGGCAGTTTTTTCACACAGGGGACAGCACAGTGGCGCAGCAGTAGAGTTGCTGCCTTACAATGTCAAAGACCCAGATTTGATCCTGAGTACAGGTGCTGAATACAGTGGGTTCCAAGTTTAGTGCCTGCTCTACATGGGCTCCCTGGGTGGCCAACTCCCTCCCTTTCCAAGTTCCTTAGAAACTGATGCACATCTCCTTTTGTTGAAAGTAGCTGAAATTCTGAGGCGGAAGTGCTGCTAATTAGAAAGTGCTGTCTTGTGTAGACCAATATGGTTGAATGATAACATTAATTCCAGTTGAAGCGCCAAGAGAGTTTAATTGTCATATGTACCTACGACAGAACTATGTACCTACGACAGACTATGTACCTACGACAGAACTATGTACCCACGACAGAACTATGTACCCACGACAGAACTATGTACCTACGACAGAACTATGTACCTACGACAGAACTATGTACCCACGACAGAACTATGAAACTCTTGCATGCAGAAACACAACAGGCCTGTAAACACCATGCAGGTCCATCATCGATATACCAGACCCAGAGTTCCAGAGCCTTTCTGGATTATCTGTTTTACCGGACAAATAGAGGTCTCGGCCTCCGAGAGAGGTCCAACGTTCCGGAATGATCCGCCTAGACTTTTCTGAGAGGTGACCCGCGATCTCAGAGGTTTAACATTAGCATCGTCCCAAAGTTGAGGTTTCCTGGAATTTGGAAGACTTTGACGTTCTCACAGAGTCTCTCCAAATCAGGAAGCAGGACTCTTAATCTATTGGGACAACTCGGGAATGTCATAAAGCAATCTATATCAGGGGGAACTTTTCAAAATGTAATTCACTTCCACAGACTGTGAGTGATATTGTTTGGGAGAGCAGTTTAACAACGGTCCCTAGGAAAGGTGGAATGATGCAATTCAGTGTCGCTAACTTTGAGTGGGAATTAGGATTTCAGTTATCGGTTTATTATCGCCGCGTGCACGGAGAGGCAGCGGAAAGCTTTATTTATTTGAACGATTCCATCAAATTGTACAACACACGAGTACAATCAACCCATGCACAAGGGCAACAGGTAGTGCAAAAAGAAAAATACCAATGTGCAATGTTATAGCAATACATTTGTGGAGAAAGTGCAGATTATCTAAAAAAAAGTGTAAGGACCGCATTGAAGTAGGTTGGAAGACCGGGACTACGTCCTAGCGTATGGGAGGACCATTCAGTAGCACGATGACAACAAGCAAGAGGAGGTTCTTGAATCTGCTGGTTCGTGCTTTCAAGCTTTTGTATCGTGCTCGATGGGAGAAGAGGGAATGACCATGGTGTTTTGTTAGTGTGTTTCCTTTCTGTAACCTGCTACAGTACAGCTACACAACTAATTAACAGAGGCTTTACACTCCAGTCTTGGGTTCAGCCATTTTAATTCAGGATCACTCTGGCTACAGCCTCATGGGTAATATATCCCCGGTACTGCACCACCGGGTGCGCTATTCCCATAACACATGGTGTGAGAGGTCCTGGATAATGTTGGCCACTTTCATGAGGCAGCGTGAAGTGTAGATGCAGTTAGTTGATGGGGGTGAGGGGGGGAGGCTGGTTTGTGTTATGGACTGGGCTACATCCACAACTACTTGCAGAGCAGTAGCCAAAGAGCGGAGATACCCCCAACAGAATGCTTTCTATGGCGCATCTGTAGAAGTTGTTGAGTGGTGGGAGGCGTTGGTAACCACCCTATAATCCATGGGGATTACAACCACTCCAAGTAATTTTGCTGAGGAATTCACTGTGGATAAGCATTTTCGTTGCGTTGTCAGTGACCAGTCTCCCTACCAGGGGCATGTTGCTTCATGTGGGAGTGGCTGAGTTCAGGAGCGTTGAATGGGTGTGAGATCCATGTGATCCAACAGGAGATGCAAAGCTGCCAATGCAAATAACTGCCAAATAGCTGTGGGGATTGGTTTTAATTTGCTTGCCAAACTTGTTTTGATCGGCCTGAAGGGGTGGAGGGAACAGATACCACAGGCACTTTCAAAAGAGGACGGGTCAGGGTGAGAAGTATTTGCAAGGCGGAGCAGTGGAGTGGGACAAAATGGAGGCTTCTTGCAAAGAGCCAGCACGGGGCGTGAAGGGCTGAAGGGCTGCCACCTGGGTTGTGCCTGGACTTTGTGCAGAGGGTGCCCACAGTGGGAGCAAGCAGCAAGTGTCCTTGTACAACTTTCCGGGCAGCTGTGTGCAGGCTTGGTACACGATTCCTGTGCTGGTTTAGAAAGTGGAACAGGACAGCACAGAAACAGGTCCTTCAGCCCACAATGTCCATGCAGAACATGATGCCAAGTAAAATCCATCTCCTGTGCCTGCACGTACCATACTCCAACGTTCCCTGCATATCCACGCGCCTATCTAAAAGCCACTGAATTGCAACCATTGTATCTGCTTCCACCACCACTCTCTGTGCAGCACCTTCCAGGCACCCACCACCCCACCTAGCACCCACCACCCCTGGCACCCACCACCCCAGGCAGCACCTTCCAGGCACCCACCATCCAGCCTGACACCCACTACCCCTGGCAGCACCTTCCAGGCACCCACCACCCCATCTAGCACCCACCACCCCTAGCACCCACCACCCCGCCTGGCACCCACTACCCCTGGCAGCACCTTCCAGGCACCCACCACCCCAGGCAACACCTTCCAGGCACCCACCATCCCGCCTGGCACCCACCACCCCTGGCAGCACCTTCCAGGCACCCACCATCCCGCCTGGCACCCACCACCCCTGGCAGCACCTTCCAGGCACCCACCACTCTCTGTTTATATATATTTTAAATCTTTAGCTGCACCTCTCCTTTAAACTTTGCCCCGAGCTTTGGGAATATGAAACTTGCTGAGAGGAAACAATTAAGTGCTGGAAGAACTCTGCAGGTCAGACAGCATCTGTGTCCCTAAACAAAACGACAGATATCCATTTACCTCCACAGATGCTGCCTGACCCAAGGCGTTCCTCCAACATTTTGTGTCTTGCTCGAGATTTCAACATCTGCAGCTTCTTGTGTCTCCAAATCCTTTTGAATCCACACATTCATGGTGACATGTTGGCCATTGACAATGCAACCATAATGGTTATCCATGTGTAGGAAGGAACTGCAGATGCTGGCTTAAACCGAAGATAGACACAAAATGCTGGAGTAACTCAGCTGGGCAGGCAGCATCGCTGGAGAGAAGGAATGGGTGATGTTTCAGCTCGAGACCATCCAGAGATGCATCTCATCCAGAGATACTGCCTGTCCCGCTGAGTTACTCCAGCATTTTGTGTCTATAATGGTTATCCACAATGAATTCCTGAGAAAATCACTTGGAGCGGTATTCATGGAATATGAGGCAGTGACCAACACCTCCCACGTCTGTACGGAGCAAGGCAGACAACGTTGTGGAAATTGAGGATTATCCTGTTGGTGGATGCCAGGTTGGAGAATAGCGATGGTGAGCACGACACATGGGACAGTTCAGAACCAGGGGCCACAGATTAAGAACAAAGGGTAGGCAATTTAGGACTGAAATGAGGAGAACCTTTTTCAACCAGAGAGTTGTGAATCTGTGGAATTCTCTGCCACAGAAGGCAGTGGAGGCCAATTCACTGGATGTTTTCAAGAGAGAGTTAGATTTTGCTCTTGGGGCTGATGGAATCAAGAAATATGGGGATAAAAGCAGGAACGGTCTACTGATTCTGGATGATCAGCCATATCATATTGAATGGCGGTGCTGGCTCGAAGGGCCGAATGGCCTACCCCTGCACGTACTTTCTATGTTTCTATGCATGTGTTTCTTCACAACTTTGGGCTCTTCGCTCGCTCTCTTTCACAAAGTGAACGGTGTAGCTAATAGACCTGCTGCCTTACCGCCAGTGATCTAGGTTCAATCATGATCTCGGGTGATGTCTGTGTGGAGTTTGCACGTTCTCCTTATGACAGTGTGGGTTTCCTCCGGGTGTTCCGGTTCCGGTTCCGGTTTCCTCCTACCGGACATGCAGATTGGTAGGTAAACTGGCTGTTATAAATTGTTTCTAATGTCTAAGTGAGTGGTGGAATCTGAGGTGAGTTGATGAGAATGTGGGGAAAATAACATGGGATTTATGTAAAAGGATGTTTGATGGTTGGCATCGACTCAGTGGGCTGAAGGGCCTGTTTCCATGCTAACTCTGCCTCTCATAATCAATCACTCCTGCAATAAACTTGACATTGATTTGATACACATGGTTCCTTAAACAGCTGATCGACACAAAAAGCTGGAGTAACTCAGCGGGACAGGCAGCGTCTCTGAAGAGAAGGAATGGGTGACGTTTCGGGTCGAGGCCTTTCTTCAGAGTAAAGGTCACAGGAAAGCGAAATGAGAGATATAGACGATGATGTAGGGAGATATAGAACAATGAATGAAAGATGTGCAAAAAAGTAACGATGATAAAGGAAACGGGCCATTGTTGGCTGTTTGATGGGTGAAAATGAGAAGCTGGTGCGATGGGTGGGGGAGGGATGGGAAGAGAGAGGGAATGCCAGGGTTACTTGAAGTTGGAGAAATCAATATTCCTTAAACAACAGTGTGAGAAAGGACAGAGACAGTTATTTTTAGCAATGTTTATTAAAAGCTCATTTTTGGGCAGAATGCCAGAGAGCAGACACGGCATCCAACAGATTCATGTCATGTCATGCTGATGTCATCCACCAACTGCATCTCCTCCAGAGCTGTACGCACTGAGCAGCGCTCTCCTGAAAGTACCGACAAGCAGTGTGGCCTTCTCTTAGGACATCCACTTCCATGGGGCAGCACTCCCTCAACCAGGCCTGTCTCTCCCACAGCGTAATACTGCCCGGCAAGGCCCTCTGAAAGGGCCGCACTCCCTCAACTAGGCCTGTCTCTCCCACAGTGTAATACTGCCCGGCAAGGCCCTCTGAAAGGGCCGCACTTCCCACTGCGCGGCCTCTCTCGGTGGCACCTCCTCCTTGGAGCTTTGGTCCCGTAGTGGAGTGGGAGGAAATGTTCTCCATACACAAGCCTAGATTTGTCAGCAATATAGGTTCCTGAACTAATGGGTCAACATTCGGTAAGTGGACTTGATTCGATACGAGGGATATGAGCCAAACATCGGCAAATGGGATTAGTTCATGTGTCTTGTTCAGTCAGCATGGATGAGTTGGGCCGAATACCCTGTTTCCCTGTAGTATAATGCTATGACTTTAGACCCATAGAGTCTTACAGCATGGAAACAGCTGCCCACTCCAGCCAACATGTTCTATCTGCACTAGTCCCACCCAGGGCCGTTTTTACAGCATTATGGGCCCCCGGGCAAAGCAGTGTACTGGGGCCCCTACCTTTACTCTCCCCCACCCCCCTTTCCCTACCAGCCCCCCCCTTGTCGTGCCGGCGAAAAGCACTTACCGAAAAGCACTTAGCGATGGTGCTACATTGTTGCAAAAAGCACTTACAGATCGCTGTGAGAAGCACTTAGGGATGGAAAAGCAAAGCACTTAGGGAGCTAATTGTTGCGAAAAAAGCACTTATTGAACCTATATTTTTAAAGTAGTATTTATTTATTGCAAGTCACTTAACATACACAGATCAGCATGGGGCCCCTATGCTCGTGGGGCCCCGGGCAAGTGCCCATCAGGCCCATGGGTTAAGACGGCCCTGGTCCCACCCACCTGTCTAAATGTTTCATAAACATTGTGATAGTACCTGCCTCAACTACCTCCTTCAGCAACTCGTTCCGTACACCTACCACCCTTAGCATGAAAAAGTTAACCCTTGGGGTCTTAATAAATCTTTCCCCCCTCACTTTAAACCTATGTCATCTGGTTCTCAATCCCCCTACTCTGGGCAAGAGATCTGTGCATCTACACGATCCATTCCTCTCATGAAGACTTTATAATGTCATCCCTTTACAATTGAGGGAGCAGATACCTTAACCGTAGAACAACAAATTCATCCTGTGATAGGGTTAAATGGGAGAAATATCAACAGCTAGAATTCTGAGAAGCTTTTTTTTCAGGTCAGCAGAGTTGAACTATTTCTCATGACCTGCCAGAGGAAGGGAATTAATAAATATATTTAATAAAAACGAGATGGGAAGGAAAATTGCTGAAATTAAAATAGTCCTGAAATTATTGGAATAGGGCCAAAGCTGAAAGGTATAAGTTCTTGAGTTATTTTTGTTTAACCCTTTCAGTAGGTAGCACAGGGCAGTGGTAGAGTTGCTGCCTGACAGAGCCATAGACCCGGGTTTGATCCTGACTATGGGTGCTGTCTGCAGGGGGTTTGTACATTCTCTATTTGGCCGCATGGGTCCGGTTTCCACCCACACTCCAACGATGTGCAGGTTTGTAGGTTAATTGTCTACGGTAAAATTGTAAGTTATCCCTAGTGTGCAGGATAGTGCTAGTGTACGCGGTGATCGCTGGGCTGGGCCTAGTGTGTAGGATAGTGCTGGTGTACGGGGGTGATCGCTGGGCCTAGTGTGCAGGATAGTGCTGGTGTACGGGGTGATCGCTGGGCTGGGCCTAGTGTGTAGGATAGTGCTGGTGTACGGGGGTGATCGCTGGGCCTAGTGTGCAGGATAGTGCTGGTGTACGGGGTGATCGCTGGGCTGGGCCTAGTGTGCAGGATAGTGCTGGTGTACGGGGTGATGGCTGGGCCTAGTGTGCAGGATAGTGAGTGCTGGTGTACGGGGGTGATTGCTGGGATGGGCCTAGTGTGTAGGATAGTGCTGGTGTACGGGGTGATGGCTGGGCCTAGTGTGCAGGATAGTGAGTGCTGGTGTACAGGGGTGATTGCTGGGATGGGCCTAGTGTGTAGGATAGTGCTGGTGTACAGGGGTGATCGCTGGGCCTAGTGTGCAGGATAGTGCTGGTGTACGGGGTGATCGCTGGTCGGCCCAGACTCAGTTTCCATGCTGTAAAGCTCTCTCTGAGATCTGTGGAATGATAATGGGGAAGAGTTTCTGGTCTGTAAATGTTGCTTCCTGCTGTTTCTAGGAGCTGGTCAGCAGGACATCTGTGGAGTCCCAGAAACTGGATCTGATGGAGGAGGTAACAAGCCTGAAAATCAAACTGGCTGAAATAGAGAAGGATCAGTGGGAGAATGAGGATCTGCACAGGAATGAGGTCAGTAACATCTTCTCTTGTTCTCTCTGTTATCCCCAGGACCAGCCTGGACAATCTACACCCTCCGTCAACTTTGGGCTCATCCTGAACTCCTCTCATCCTCAACTCTCCTCCTCCCCAATTAATTTACACCACTTCCTTGGCTGCATGTTCTGGTTCTGCGACCTGGATCTTTCCCGTCCCCTTTGTGTCCTTTCCGCTTCCTCTCTTCCCTCTCCCCAACCTTTGCCGTCTCCTGGTGGACTTCATAAACTATTCCCTGGTCAGAAACTTAGAAAATAGGTGCAGGAGGAGGCCATTCGGCCCTTCGAGCCAGCACCGCCATTCATTGTGATCATGGCTGATCGTCCACAATCAATAACCCGTGCCTGCCTTCTCCCCATATCCCTTGATTCCACTAGCCACTAGAGCTCTATCTAACTCTCTCCTAAATCCATCCAGTGATTTGACCTCCACTGCCCTCTGTGGCAGAGAATTCCACATATTCACAACTCTCTGGGTGAAAAAGTTCCTTCTCACCTCAGTTTTAAATGGCCTCCCCTTTATTCTAAGACTGTGGCCCCTGGTTCTGGACTCCCCCAACATTGGGAACATTTTTCCTGTACATAGCTTGTCCAGTCCTTTTATCATTTGATATGTTTCTATAAGATCCCCTCTCATCCTTCTAAACTCCAGTGAATACAAGCCCCAGTCTTTTCAATCTTTCCTCATGTGACAGTCCCGCCATCCCAGGGATCAATCTCGTGAACCTACGCTGCACTGCATCAATTACAAGGATGTCCTTCCTCAAATTAGGAGACCAAAACTGTACACAATACTCCAGATGTGGTCTTACCAGGGCCCTATACAACTGCAGAAGAACCTCTTTACTGAAATCCTCTCGTTATGAAGGCCAACATGCCATTGGCTTTCTTCACTGCCTGCTGTACCTGCACGCCAACTTTCAGTGACTGGTGTACAAGGACACCCAGGTCTCACTGCCCACTCACTCAACCTGTCCAGGTCACCCTGCAACCTCCTAACATCCTCTTCGCAGTTTACACTGCCACCCAGCTTTGTGTCATCCGCAAACTTGCTAGTGTTGCTTCTAATTCCCTCTTCCAAATCATTAACATATATGGTAAACAGTTATATGGTAAACAGTTGCGGCCCCAACACCGAGCCTTGCGGCACTCCACTCGCCACTCCCCACTGCCTGCCATTCTGAAAAGGACCCGTTTACTCCTAACCTTTGCTTCCTGTCTGCCAACCAATTCTCTATCCATGTCAACACCCTACCCCCAATACCATGTGCTCTAATTTTAGTCACCAATCTCCCTTGCGGAACCTTATCAAAGGCTTTCTGAAAGTCTAGATACACTACATCTACTGACTCCCCTTCATCTATTTTACTTGTCACATCCTCAAAAAAATTCCAGAAGATTAGTCAAGCATGATTTCCCTTTCATAAATCCATGCTGACTTGGACTTATCCTTTTACTGCTATCCAAATGCACCGTTATTACCTCTTTAATAATTGACTCCAGCATCTTTTCTTTTAGTTTTATTCCATCCCTAGCTTCCCTTGTCAGCCACGGTTGCCTCCTACTCCCCTTAGAATCTTTCTTCCTCTTTGGAATGAAATGATCCTGCGTCTTCCGGATTATGCCCAGAAATTCCTGCCATTGCTGTTCCACCGTGAGCTTTCTGAGCAGGTACTTAGATAGTCTGGAGTCACAAGAAACTGCAGATGCTGGTTTACAAAGAAAGACGCAAAGTGCTGGAGCAACTCACTGGGTCAGGCAGCATCCCTAGAGAACATGGATAGGTGATCTTTTGGCTTGGTACTGTTCTTAAGACTGATAATCTTCTTTACACCTCTAGAGTCATACAGCATGGAAACAGGCCCTTCAGCCCAATGCCCAATCACCTTTTCTAAGATGAGGACTCTTTTTCCTGCAGGACTATCTGTGTAAAACACAGTGCTGGAGGATTTATTCACAAAATGCTGGAGTAACTCAGCAGGTCATCTGTGGAAGGAATGGATAAACAACGTTTTGTGTCGGGAGCCTTCTTCAGACTGATGCAGTAGGGGGGAAGAGAGCTGGAAAAGTGGGGTGAAGTGAAGACCTAGCAAGTGATGGGTGGATCGAGATGAGGGGGATGATTGGAAGATAATGGAGAGAGTGACAGACTAGATTGTGTTCAGTTTTGGACACCATGTTATAGGAATGATGTTGCCAAGACTCGAGGGCCTGAGCTATAGGGAAAGGTTGAGCAGGATAGGACTCTATTCCTTGGAGCGCTGAAAGATGACAGGCGATCTTATAGAGGTGTACAAAATCATGCGAGGAATAGATCAGGTAAACGCACAGAGTCTTTTGCCCAGAGTAGGGGAATTGTGAACACAACTTTTCTAATGGGAATGAGCTATGTACTAGCATAGCCAGGTCACACTGGTCCCTGGTAGATTTTTGGAGGTTGCACAAATATTCCTGGGAACTCAAACCTTAAGGTCAGCAACAACATGTCAGGGGAGTCTTTAGTGAAGTTTCCTTTGTTGCCAAAAGTAGAAACTCTCTTTAGGGGAGGAGGTACAGACGTCTGAAGTCCCAGACCACCAGGTTCAGGAACGGTTATTTGCCAACAACCGACCGCACAACCCTAACTCTACCATTTAAAACTGAGGTGAGAAGAAACATTTTCACCCTTTCACCCAGAGAGATGTGAATTTGCGGAATTCTCTGCCACAGAAGGTAGTGGAGGCCAATTCACTGGATGGATTTAAAAGAGAGTTAGATAGAGCTCTAGGGGCTAGTGGAATCAAGGGCTAGGGGCTAGTGGAATCAAGGGCAAAGGCAGGCACAGCTTACTGATTGTAGATGATCAGCCATGATCACAATGAATGGCGGTGCTGGCTCGAAGGGCCAAATGGCCTCCTCCTGCACCTATTTTCTATGTTTCGACAATAAAACACTGCAGACCTCCTCTTGCGTTACTCTGCATTTGCTTCCTAAGTGTGTTTTGAATTAATTTTAGTTTAGATATATCGCGCAGAAATAGGCTCTTTGGCCCACTGAATCCGCACGGACCAGCGATCCCCACACACTAACACTTGTCCTACACACACTAGGGACAACTACATTTATACCAAGCCAATTAACCTACAAACCTGTACGTCTTTGGAGTGTGGGAAGAAACCGAAGATCTCGGAGAAATCCCAAGCACCTGTAGTCGGGTTTGAACCTGGGTATCTGGTGCTGTAAGGCAGTAATTCTACCGCCGCGCTACCGGGCCGCCCTAATGTTTCCCTATTTTTGCAGTTTCTCTTTCGCTCTCTTGCAGAACGTATGTGTAATGTATGTGTAATGTATGTGTAACGTATGTGTAATGTATGTGTAACGTATGTGTAATTTATGTCTATGTTATCTGAGTCCAGTGCCTGTGATGCTACTGCAAGTAAGATTTTCATTGTACCTGCACCTCACTGTACTTGTGCATTTAACAATAAACGTGACTTGACTCAAACTTTAGTACCACTGCTGGTTCCAATTTCCGTGTAAATGATATTGCCGTTCCAGCGTGCTGTTCTGTCTGTATCTTTGAAAGCTTAGAGCAACTTAATTAGACTAGAGAGAGGGGCCTGAGGGTTTCAGAATTATTAAATTGATTCAGTGTGTTTCAGTCCAAGCCATGGGTTAGTAATGGACAAGTCTCTTATGTTCTCCAAGCTGGTTTCTATCACGTTTTTAAAAACCTTCCTGAGGCACATAATCAAGATGTGGGGAGTGGGGGTTTGCTGAGGGGATGTGGGAGTTTATTTTTACTTCTAATTGAAGCCTCATGGCCTGTTTCAGTAATGGCAGTGTAACTGGGGCGCAACGGTAGAGTTGCTGCCTAATGGTGCCGGAGACCCGGGTTCAAATCTGACAACGGGCACTGTCTGTATGTTCTCCCTGTGACCGCGTGGGTTTTCTCCGGGTGCTCTGGTTTTCTCCCAAGTCCCAAAGACGTGCAGGTTTATAGATTAATTGGCCTCTCTAGAATTGAGCCCGGTGTGTGGGGAGTGGATGAGAAAGGGAGATAATGGTACTAGTGAACGGATGATTAATGCGCAGGTGAACTCGATGGGCCGAAGGGCCTGTTTCCATGCATTCTCTTTCAATCAATTCAAACAAAAGTACCTCTGTCTTTAATGAATACGTTTTCATGAGTTTTCCTGAACTTAACAGTTTAATATAATAAAATATTATTTCTGAATTGTTGTATCAGGGCATCGTGCATGTGTCCCTTTGTTGCCTCTGTGTATATCTGTCTTTCTGTTTCCCTGCACATCCATATCACGTATTCTCTTCTATCTGTGTTCCCCCCTCCCCCCCTCCCCCTCCCCCCTCCTCCCCCCTCCCCCTCCCCCCTCCCCCTCCCCCTCCTCCCCCTCCCCCTCCCCTTCCCCCCTCTCCCCCATCCCCCCCCTCCCCCCCTCCCCCCCATCTCCCCCTCCTCCCCCCTCTCCCCCTCCTCCCCCCTTGAGATTGAGAAGGAAAGATAGATCAGCCATGATTGAATGGCGGAGCAAACTTGGATGAGTCACACCCCGGCCACTCGTTCTTCTCCCCTCTCCTGTCAGGCAGAAGGTACAGAAGTGTGAAAACGCACACCTCCAGATTCAGGGACAGTTTCTTCCCAGCTGGTATCAGACAACTGAATCATCCTACCACAACCAGAGAGCAGTGCTGAACTACTACCTCACTGGGTACCCTTGGACTATTGTTGACCGGACTTTACTGGCTTTACCTTGCACTAAACGTTATTTCCCTTATCACATATCTGTGCACTGTTGATGGCTGTATTGTAATCGTGTATTGTCTTTCCGCTGGCTGGTTCACACGCAACAAAAGCTTTTCACTGTACCTCGGTACACATGACAATAAACTGAACTGAACTTGATGGGCCGAAAGGCCCAGTTTCGCTCCTACAACCTAGGAAGTTCTGCGCATTGATCCTGGGTCTCTGACCTCCAGCCAACTCCATCAATGGCCCGTTAGGTCGGCCTGTGTTCCCACTCGTGCTGTCTCAGTGACCCCTGTTGCGTTGTTCTTAACATCACTTGCATTCGCTGACTTTCCAGAACCTGCTCCGTGAATTACAGAGGCTGAAGCCCAGGGTGGAGCAGCTAGAAATTGAAAAGATAGAGTACCAGCAGGAACTGGATGCTACAAAGGTAGGGAGTAACGGTCGCGTCCCCTTCTTGTGGAGTTTTGATGATGTACATTGTTTGTCGCTGGGCAAAGACACCATTTATTGCCCATCCCTCGGTGCCCTAGAATGAAGCAGGGCTTCCTGGGCCATTTAAGAGGGTAATGAAGAGTCAACATTATTTGGTGGGTTTGAGATCACATGGGGCTCTACCCAAGACCGGCAGAAATTGCACAGAGGGTGGCATGGTGGCGCAGCGGAGAGTTGCTGCCTTATAGCTCTTGCAGCGCCGGAGACCCGGGTTCGATCCCAACTACGGGTGCTGTCTGTACGGAGTTTGTATGTTCTCCCCGTGACCGCGTGGGTTTTCCTCTTTCCCCCTGCTGTTATCGGACTCTTGAACACTCCTCTCACAAGGAAGAGTGGAGTCCCAATCTCCCAAAATACCTTACTGTGGTACTTTTTTAAACAAATCTGCATATTCTTTGCAACTGGAAAGCTATAACATTATATTCTGTGCTCTTGGCACTAACTCTTGTACTTGGGTATGGCTTGAATGTATTCCTGGATGGTATGATTTAACTGGGCGGCATGCAAACAAAACCATAGATGCCAGATTACCTTCACAGAAAGACTTCAGCGACCACAATGGATTTTATAACAAAGTTATAACAATGGTTTCATGAGCTGTGGTAGCAAATGCCCATCTTTAGTCAGAGGGTGGCGAATCTGTGGAATTCTTTGCCACTGAAAGCTGTGGAGGCAAAGTCAGTAGATATTTTTAAGGCAGAGATAGATAGATTCTTAATTAGTACAGGTGTCAGGGGTTATGGGGAATAGGCAGGGTTGAATGGGGTTAGGAGGGAGAGATAGATCAGCCATGATGGAATGGCGGAGTAGACGGCAGGCCGAATGGCCTAATTCTGCTCCTATTACTTATGACCTTGTGAAATATATCGGCAAAAGGAGCAAAGAAAGTGCGACTGGACACAGGCGAGTGAGACCACCCTCGGTTAGTCAACTTGGTTGGTGTAGACGTTCGGTGGAAGGGCTTATTCCCATGCTCTATGACTAACGCCTTGATCAACGAGCTCAATTTTAAGCAAAATCTTCATGGAAGAGGATGGGTGGAAATTCAAGGAAGGCTCTCCAGATCTAAATTTGAAGGCAAGTGGAGACCACCTCCACTGATTGAGCGTGACAATTCAGGAGATCATGAACCGGAATCAGGGGACTAAGTGACCTGTGAAGGCGGAAGAGATGGTGGAGAGAGTGACTGAGACCTGTGGAGGCCATGGAGCCATCCAGCCTGATTGAGTGGCTGTCTAAACATGTCCCATTTGCCTGTGTTTGACCCATATCCTATCCATGACCCTGTCCAAATGTTGTATTTGTACCCATCTCTGCCACTTTCTCTGGCAGTTCATTCTACTCTCAAAGGTTCCCTTTGAATCATTTCCCTCTCACCTTACATCTGTGCCTGCTAGTTTTAGACTTCCCTACCTTGGACAAAGACTATGACTATCTACCATATCTATCCCCCCTCATGATTTTGCAAAGCTCTATAAGGTCAGAAAGTTGTAGATGTGGCTCAGTCCATTACAAACACCAGACTTCCCAGAGGAACACTTCCTACTGCCTCAGTAACGCAGCCAGCAAAATGAAAGACATCCCAGCCCAATCATTTCTTCTTCTCCTTGCTCCAGTGCAGCAGAAGGTGCAGCAACGTGCACCACCAGACTCGGGAACAGCTTCATCCGAAGACAGACACAAAACGCTGCAGTAACTCAGCGGGACAGGCAGCATCTCTGGAGAGAAGGAATGGGTGACATTTCACGTCGAGACCCTTCTTCAAACGGAAGATCTGAAGAAGGATCTCAACCCGAAACGTCACCCATTCCTTCTCTCCAGAGATGATGCCTGTCCCGCTGAGTTACTGCAGCGTTTTGTGTCTATCTTCAGTTTAAACCAACATCTGCAGTTCCTTCTTGCACAGCTTCATCCTCTGTGTTATCAGCCTTCCATAACCCAGGGTACTGCGTGATTCACCAGTATCCCATTGTGGATATGAGACCTTGTCTATGGAACTGATGCACTACCATGCTGAGAATTATTATCTGCACATTGTATCTTCCCTTTGCTCGATTGTACTTGAGTTTGACTTTTATATTGACTGATGTTTATATCTAGTGTATTCGATCTGTTTGGATAGCAAAACAAAGCTTGTCACTGTGTCGTGAAACATGTGACAAAAGTCATTGAAAAGGTAATTCTAAACCAATTAGTGCCCTACCTGCACCAAAACACCATCCTGGAAAGTTTCCAGTCAGGTTTCAGAGCCCACCACAGCACAGAGTCTGCCTTGTTGAAGGTACACAACGACCTGCTTCTCGCCATCGACACCGGCGACTGTGCAATCCTGCTCCTTCTCGACCTCAGCGCAGCGTTCGATACAGTGGACCACACCATCCTTATTGACCGTCTCCGGTACGCGGTTGGCATTGATGGCACTGCCCTGAGCTGGTTCGCTTCGTACCTCAAAGATAGGAGTTTCGCCATCAACATAGGCAGTTATTCCTCTGCTCCAGCTAGCCTCTCCTGCGGAGTTCCACAAGGCTCCATCCTAGGCCCCATTCTCTTCTCTCTATACATGCTCCCCCTTGGCCAAATCATTCAAAGGCACGGCATTTCTTTCCACTGCTATGCCGATGACACTCAGCTTTACCTCCCCCTGAAACCCAACAACCAGTCAAATTTAAACAGTCTCTTACACTGCCTTGAGGACATAAAATGTTGGATGGCACAGAACTTCCTCCAATTAAATGAGAGCAAGTCTGAGGTCATCCTATTCGGCCCCCCCGACTCCATCAAATTGATAACAGGCAGTCTTCGAAGTCTATCCTCCCTAGTCAAACCGCATGTCAAAAACCTCGGCATGATATTTGACTCTGCATTAAAATTTGATAAGCAAGTCAACGCTGTGGTAAAAGCCAGCTTCTTCCAACTTCGAACCATAGCTAAAATCAAACCTTTCCTCCAATTCGACGACACAGAAAAAATCATTCACGCTTTCATTTCCTCCCGCCTAGACTACTGCAACTCCCTATACACTGGGATCAGCCAATCTTCCCTGTCCCGCCTGCAACTGGTCCAAAACGCCGCAGCGAGACTCCTGACGGGTACCCGTAAAAGGGACCACATCACCCCGATTCTGGCCTCTCTTCACTGGCTCCCTGTACGGTACAGAATCAACTTCAAGCTCCTCCTATTCACGTATAAAGCCCTAAATGGACACTCCCCCCCCACATCAAAAATCTTCTAACCCCCCTCTCTAACTCCAGGTCCCTCAGGTCGGCCGACTTGGGGCTACTCACTATCCCGCGGTCTAGGCTTAAACTCAGGGGTGACCGCGCTTTTGCGGTTGCAGCTCCTAGACTGTGGAACAGCATCCCTCTCCCCATCAGAACTGCCCCCTCCATCGGCTCCCTTAAGTCCAGGCTCAAAACATATTTCTACTCCCTAGCGTTTGAGGCTCATTAAGGAGGCGCTGTGAACTGTTTGTGTGCCACTGTATGTTTCTTTTTTTTTTTTTTTTAATTAATTTTTAAAAATTTTTTTCCATTGGAACCTAATCAGATGTACAGCACTTTGGTCAACGTGGGTTGTTTTTAAATGTGCTATACAAATAAAATTGACTTGACTTGACTTGACAGTAATAAACCTAAACCCCTCGGCCTCCTTCACAAACTGTCTCCGTCTATCCAGTCCCTCCTCATAACTCAAGTGCGGCACAGTGGCGCAGCGGGTTGAGCTGCTGCCTTACAGCGCTGGACACCCAGGTTCAATCCTGACTACAGGTGTTGTCTGTTAGGAGTTTCTACGTTCTCCCCGTGACCACGTGGGTTTTGTTCGGGTGAAGAACTAATGTCCGGGTGATTGTTGGCGCACAGACTCAGTGGGCCGAAGGGCCTGTTTCAATGCTGTATCTCTAAACAAATCTAAACTTTTCCTTTCAAGGCAACATTCTCGTGAATCTTTTCTGCAGCCTCTCGAGCTTCATCACATCCTTCCTACAGTGTGTATGTTTGATCCTATGAACACTATGAAACACCACTTGCACTACCATAGATCTGTTTTCTAATTGTGTTTTTAGCGCTAATGTCTTGTTTTTCCACATGTATAATTTATATTTTGTGTGTTGTCTGGGTCTATGTACCTGTGATGCTGCTGTGAGAAAAATGTTGATAATATCAGTATCTCACCAGAATTGTGCATATGACAATAAACGTTAGGGCAGCACACAGGCACAGCAGTAGTGTTGCTGCCGTACAGCACCAGAGACCTGGGTTCAATCCCGACGACTGATGTTTGTACATTCTCCCTGTGACCGCGTGGGTTTTCTCCGGGTGCTTCTGTTTCCCCCCACACCCTAAAGATGTGCAGGTTAATTGTAGGTTACGGGTGTCAGAGGTTATGGAGATTTGGCAAGAGAATGGGGTTGGGAGGGAGAGATAGATCAGCCATGATTGAATGGCGGAGTAGACTTGATTCCCAATCTCGTTGTACCCCTGTACAATGACAATAAAGATATATTGTATTGTGTGGGATAGAGTGAGTGTGTGAATGATTGCCCATCAGTCACGGACTCCATTTGCCAAGGGGCCTGTTTCCACGCTGTATCTCTAAACTGAACTAAACTTGACAAACAGGCTGATTAAAGTTATAATTTCTCAGTTTTATAAATTGCCCTGATCCAAGATTACAAATTTTGGACCCTTGGAAGTTATTGATCTGGTTAATGTTTTGAAATTTCTTCTCCCATCCAGGCTGAAATCCAAAATCTTCAGGAACAGCTCGGCATAAAAGATATGGAAATTGAGCGGCTACAGAGCCAACTATCTTCTAGAGCTTCTGTGCAGAGTGATGGGTCAGACCGAGGTAGGAATGGTCCTCACAGCCTATCTGAGTTATAAGAACCTACGCTACAGTAGCAGCAATAGCCTATTCTGCCCCGATAGCTGTGTATTTCCAGAGGGGCTGGGTGAAAATAGTAGTAATTCAACAAGTTTTGTACAACTCAAGTTACTCTGCTATGCTGGAAATGCTCAGCACGTCAGGCAGTAGCTGTGGAGGGAGAGACCAGTTCTGGTGAAAGCCACAGGATTGAAATGCCAGCACTACCTCTCTCCCCCCACAGGGGGCACTTGATATACTGACTGCCTCCAGCATTCTCTGCAGTAACTGAACAGTATTCATGGATAGACGCACAATGTTGGAGTAACTCAGTGGGACAGGCAGCATCTCTGCAGGACGTTTTGGGTGGAAACCCTTCTGCAGACTGAGAAGGGTCTCGACCCAAAACATCACCCATGCCTTATATGCAGAGATGCTGCCTGTCCCACTGAGTTACTCCAGCATTTTGTGTCTATCTTCGGTTTAAACCAGCATCTGCAGTTCCTTCCTACAACAAGTATTCATGGATGTTAAGGGAATTAATTGATTGAAAGATACAACACTGAAACAGGCCCTTCGGCCCACAGAATCCTCAATGACCATTGGACACCCATTCACCCAACGAGACACTTAAATGGATTTGGAACATAAAACATAGAAACGGACAGCGCAGAAACAGGCCCAGCAGCCCATGATAACTGTGCCAAACATCATGCCAAGATAAACTAATCTCATCTGCCTGCACATGGCCCATATCCCTCCATTCCCTACAAAAGCCTTTAAGTAAGCACCCCTGTTAGAACCTGAATAATATTCAGCATAAAATCCATTAATTAAACAACCTGACCAGATTGTAGCGAAATTTCTCAACCAGTAGAAATCATTTGCCTTTCACAAACACATTTGTTATAGTAAGTTCTAGGGCAACAGGTCAATATGAATCCTTGTAAAAAGCCAGATGTTCTTTTGGCACAAGTAGACAATGACTCCATTGTGTAGCTCATTATGTTTAGTGTGGCCTGCGGTTTTGATTTCTGTCTCGGGAATGTAGACTACTTTGAATTCTGAGCTGTGTATTGCACTAGGAACTTCAGGTAGCTTTTTGGTCCATCTCCTGCTGTCCCAGGTAATCCCCAGCCAGTGGTTGTTCAGACCATAAGGCAAAGGGGCAGAATGAGGCCATTCGGCCCATCGAGTCCGCTCTGCTGTTGACAATGACTGATCCATTTTTCCCCTCTCAACCCCATCCACCTGCCGTCTCTCTGTAATCTTTGACACCCACTTTTGGGCGGCACGATGGCACAGCGGTAAAGTTGCTGCCTTACAGCACCAGACACTTGGGTTTGATCCTGACAATGGGTACTGTCTGCATGATGTTTCTACCTTCTCCCTGTGACCGCGTGGGTTTTCTCCGGGTGTTCCGGTTTCCTCTCCAAAAACATATAAGTTTGTGGGTTAATTGACTTTGGTAAAATTATAAATTATCCCTAGTGTGCAGGATAGTGCTGGAATACTGGGTGATCGCTGGGCCTAGTGTGCAGGATAGTGCTGGAGTACAGGGTGATTGCTGGGCCTAGTGTGCAGGATAGTCCTAGTGTGCGGCGTGATTGCTGGGCCTAGTGTGCAGGATAGTCCTAGTGTGCGGTGTGATCGCTGGGCTGGGCCTAGTGTGTAGGATAGTGCTGGAGTACAGGGTGATCGCTGGGCCTAGTGTGCAGGATAGTACTGGTGTGCGGGGTGATCGCTGGGCCGGGCCTAGTGTGCAGGATAGTGCCTGTTTACGGGGTGATTGCTGGACTGGGCCTAGTTGCAGGATAGTGCTAGTGTGCTTGCTGGTCGTGGGGAGGACAGGGTGGGCCGAAGGGCCAGTTTCCGCGCTATATCTCTGAAGTAAAAACTAAACGTCACTCATCCCAGCGTTACCCATATAAAAAGGTGAGCAGATGCACAATAGAGGAGGCTGCTGGAAACCAAAGTCAGCATTTCCTCCCACCCTCATTCCCTGCGATGCCTCCAGTCACTTCCATACTAAAGAAACGACATCTATGCATGTTCTGTTCCTAGAGCTTTTTATAGCATATTCTTAAATCCTACCCCTCCCATAAACATAAGCCCACTAGTTTTAGAATCCTCTACCCTGGGAAAACCACTGTAAGCATGCACTTTATCCATGCTCCTCATAATCTTGTACACCTCTAAGGTCATCCCTCAGCCACCTACACGCCAAAGAAAACAAGTCCGTGCCCACCCAACCTCTCCCTGTAACTCCAACTAACGGAGAGGATTTACTTCTGAAGAAATATTGCAGCTTGGCATCTGATGGCATCCTGGTTCATCTGAGACCTGAACATGTTCACTCAGCAGAGCCGGTCCCCCGCCACCTCTGGCATTCCAGGGAAATAATTGGCATTTGTCCAACCTCCTCTCACAACTAATGCCCACTAATGCAGGTAACATTCTGGTAAACCTCTGCACACTTTCCAAATCCTCCACATCCCACCAAGCCTTCCCTGCCTTTCAACTCCCCATGGTGGACTATCCTAGACCTCATCTCTTCTACGGCAGCTTCCCATCTTCCTCAATCCCCTGATCTATCAAAAATCTATCTCCTTCCTCCTTAAATACTCCAAGTAATCTGACTCCCAGGAGCAGTTAGCTTCTTCCAGTTGGTAATGAATAGGTCACAAAATGGCAGATTCTACAGTTGATGGAGCTCAAAGACCAAAATGAAGCAATTGGTTTTCGGTGCCTTGGAATGATCCTGCAAAGAGGATGAAGAGATGAGGATTGCAGGGGGTGGTCTTTCGGGGGAAGATTTTTGGGCAGGGTGTTGAGGTTCCAAGTACCCTCCCAAAAGAGCACATTCCTCCCCGCCACACTGCCAACCCATTGTAATATGCCCTGATTGTGGTGTCAATGACTAATCTTTGCCTTGTGCCCCTGCGATCTCCTCCTGCCTGCACTCTTCCCCGGGGCGTCACAGAGGACGTGTACAGGAAGAAGCTCAAAGACAAACGTAAGCTCTTATCTTCTCTTTGCTGGGTGAAGTGGTGGGAGTTGGGATGAGAGGGATGGGAGAAGTGATATAGTGAGTGGGACAGGCAGGGCATGTTATACAGAGGGTGGGGTCAGGAGTGTGGGATGTGAAGGCTGGTCGAAAGAGGTGAGGGAAATGGATGGGGCCAGAACAGGCAAGAGATTCAGGAGAGGAGTTGTATTTAGTTTAGAGATACAGTGTGGGAACAGGCCCTTTGGCCCCCTGAGTCCACACCGAACTTCGATCACTTGTATACTAGTTCCAGGTCCTTCACTCTTCAGGCAACTTACACGAGCCAATTAACCTACAAACCTGCACGTCTTTGGAATGTGGGTGGAAACCGGAGCGCCCGGGGAAACCCACACAGTCACAGGGAGAATGTACAAACTCCGCACAGACAACACCCATAGTCAGGATGGAACCCGGGTCTCTGGCGCTGTGAAGCTGCAGCTCTATCGCTGTGCCACTGTGCTGCCTCTAATTATTTGGGGTGTAGGAGGAAACCGGAGAGCCCAGGGGAAACCAAGGGTCACAGGGAGAGCGTCGGAGGTCAGGATCGAACCCAGGTCACTGGAACTGTGACACAGCCGCACTGTTGAATGCACAACTGTGGTGCCCAGTACCAAATGCATTGGTCTTGCTCGCCGCATGAAACAATTATCCTTGGTGCAGCAAGTAGGAAAATTGGACCAATTTTGCAATGCAAATTTATTGGGCGTACTTAAATTGTGAGACTTGCTTTGTTCATGCCATCAACATTTTCAGAGGTGATTCTTTTCCATTTCCTGCACCCTCACGAGGGACTCACTCGGTGTGATAGAGTCAGACAGCCTTCAGCCCATCTCATGCATGTCACCCAAGATGCCCTGTCGAAGCCAGTCCCCATTTGCCCACATTTGGCCCATATCACTCTAAACTATTCTTATCCATGTACGTGTCCAAACGTCATTGAAATGTTGTTATTGTTCCTGCCTCAGCTGCTTCCCCTGGCAGCTCATTCCATTTACAAGAAAGTCAATAGACAATAGGTGCAGGAGGAGGCCATTCGGCCCTTCGAGCCAGCACTGCCATTCATTATGATCATGGCTGATCATCCACAATCAATACCCTGTTCCTGCCTTCTCCCCATACCCCCTGACTCTGCTATCTTTAAGAGCTCTATCTAACTCTCTCTTGAAAGCATCCAGAGAATCAGCCTCCACTGCCTTCTGTGGCAGAGAATTTCACAGATTTACAACTCCCGGGGTCAAAAGGTTTTTCCTCATCTCCGTTATAAATGGCCTACCCCTTATTCTTAAACTGCGACCCCTGGTTCTGGACTCCCCCAACATTGGGAACATGTTTCCTGCCTCTAACATGTCCAACTCCTTAATAATCTTGTATGTTTCAATAAGAGTCAAGAGTGTTTTATTGTCATATGTACTGAACTGGAACAATGAAATTCTTACTTGCAGTAGCACAACGGGTTTATAAACACTGTATTTAATATATAATATTATACACAAACACTAAAAAGCTGAATAATTGTAAAGCCCAATATAATGCAAAAACAAAACAAAGCCGGTCCCTAGTGTAACCAAAGCAGTTCGTAGTTTAGAGTGGCCAAACGACTCAATGCTGCCAACCTCTATCGAATAGTCGGTGCCACCAACCTCTGTGTGGAAAAAGTTGCCCCTCAGTTTATTTTCCAATCTTTCACTTCAGCTTAAACCTAAGGCATCTAGTTCTTGATTCCCTTACCCTGGAGAAAAACAGTGTACATTCACCCTATCTATCCCCCCTCTTGATTTTCTATGTGAATAGGGCCGTAGTAGCCTTATGGGGCCGTAGCAGCCCTATGGCCACTATGGGGCCGTAGCAGCCCTACGATTGTGTAAGTTTCCATGCTGTAGGACTCTATGTGATGGTGAGGTGCACAAAGCAGCTTGTTGGTAATGGCACCATCTCTGTTACAGACCAAGAGGTGCAGAAGCTAAAGGTTGGACTGGACTCCCTTCTGGCTTCCAATGAAGAGAAGGTAAGGGATAATGTCCGGAAATATCTCCCCAGCTCATCTTACCCTCCCCTCTTGCTTCCAGTCCGCACCCGCAGCCCGCCCCCACTCCCCCCCGCCCACACTCCCCCGCTCCCCCACTCCACCACTCCCCCACTCCACCACTCGCCGTCCACGGCTCGCTGCGTTCCCGCTACTGCCATTGTGGCAGCTTCAGGTCGTGGGTGAGGGGGAGCCTCTGTTGCCTGTGGATCCCTGGCTAATGGTACACAGATTGGAGCCAGTATCTTCAGTGCCGAGACCTGCAGCCGAGGCCTCCTTTGCCCTCTTAGGTGGATGTAGCAGATTCATAGACACAGAAGAATTTCTATCCACCTTCTTGCCTCCCTTCTTTATTTACAAAGAAAAAATCCTGGTTTGCTTGCCATTGGCGAGCTCTTGCTGTGCAAAACTGGGCCAGAACTCTCCTCCCTAAACCAGCACTCAGCCTGCCATCGCACATCATTGCAAAGAGTCTAGAGTGCAAAGCTGTGGAAGGAGTTTAAAAAATGTACGTCTTTCGTGGCGAGAGTGGTCAACCGTTTTTAAAAAAGGTTCTTCTTTGGCCAGGATCTGAGGATTGAGGAATTGAGTCGCCTGCTGGCCCAGTGCAGAATGATGAAGCAGGTGATGCTGATTGTCCAAGGTAAGGAAGGTCACTCTGTCACCTCCCAGCCCACCCCGACCAACAGGCCTCCAAGGTCACTCTTCCCCATCAGGGTTACACCAGGTCATAAAGGATGTTGGTGGGCATGAAGACCCTGGCACTCTCTTTGATCGGACGACTGGCTTTATCTTGCACTGAATGGGACTAGCTCAGGATGGCATCTTGGTTAGCGTGGATGAGTTGAACAGCCTGCTTCCACACTGCCTGACTCTCTGGGTGGGATATTGCAGAAGCTGGTGATCATGCCGCCTGGCGTCCACCATTGACTCTTTTGGGCACAGACTGGTCACTGAAAGCCTCAGTGGCGATGGCAGGTTCGAGGAAGTCACGATGCGGAAGCGCCCAGTCGGGAATAAGCGCCCAGTCGGGAATAGCTTATCGGATACAGCGGGTATGAACCTATTCCTAAATCTGGTGATGCGCGCTTTGAAGGTTTTGTATGTTCTGACCACATTTGGTTTGGAGGGATATGGACCAAGCGCAGGCAGATGGGACTAGTGTAGCTGGGACATGTTGGCCGGTGTGGGTAAATTGGGCCGAAGGACCTGTTTCCACCCTCTATGACTCTATGACCACATCTGGGAATTTGGAAGCAACATCTGGGAATTTGCAAGTAACAAGTGATGCATCACCAGATGGACACAAAGTGCTGGAGATCTCAGTGAGTCAGGCAGCACCTCTGGAGGAAAAAGGTAGGAGATGTTTTGGGTCAGGGCCCTCCTTCAGACGGAAAGTAGGGGGTGGGGGGACCAGGACTAGCCTCTCGCCCCCAGCTCATCAACCCCCCGCCCCCACCCCCACCCCCAACCCCAACTTTGTGTTTCTCTTTGGTATTAACCAGCATCTGCAGCACTTTGATTTTATCCAAGGTTTATGCGTCACCAGTGTTTGTGATGATCTCCCAGGAGAGTCGAATAACTGACTCTGAAGGGTCTCAACCCGAAACGTCACCCATTCCTTCTCTCCAGAGATGCTGCCTGTCCCGCTGAGTTACTCCAGCTTTTTTTTGCCTATCTTCAGTTTAAACCAGCAACTGCATTTCCTTCCTACACGAATAACTGACACAGTCTCCTCAAGTAATGTTGGACTAGCTTGTTACTGCTGCCAAGAATGGTGGGGTAATATAAAATCATGAGAGGTTTAGAAAGGGGGGACAGTCAAAATCATTTTCCCATGAAAGGAGTATCAAAATCAAGAGGGCGAGGCTTGTGAGAGGAAGGGTTTGAAGGGGATCTGAGGGGCGGGTTATTTTTATACAGAGTAGTTGATATCTGTTACGTGCTGCCAGAGGAGGTGGTGGAATCGGATACAACACCACTGTTTAAGTGGCATTTAGGTGCATATTTAAATGGAAAGGCATTGAAGTATATGGACCCCAATGTGGGCAAATTGGATTAGAGTGGATGGGCCAAAAATGACAGAGTGGGCATGATGGGCAAAAGGGCGAGAGGAGCAAAATTTAAAGGAGATGTACAAAGTAAGTTTTTTTCCACAGAGGGTGGTGGGTGCTAGGAACATGCTCCCAGGGGCAGCGTTGGAGGCTGATACGATAGTGGTGTTTAAGAGGCATTTAAATAAAAAGTGCAAGGTCAACAATGAAGTAGATTGGAAGATCAGGACTGAAGTTCTAGCTTATGGGAGGGCTGTTCAGTAGTCTGATAACAGTGAGGACAAGCCGTTCCTGTATCTGGTGTAACATGGTTTCAAGATTTCGCATGTTAGTGTAATATAGAGATACAGTGCCCTTCGGCCCACTGAGTCTGTGCTGACTTGCAATCTCTGCACATCAACACTATCCTACATACTTGGGACAATTTACAATTTTACCGAAGCCAATCAACCTACAAACCTGCACCCGGAGAATACCCACGCACATCACTCGTAGTCAGGATCAGACAATAGACAATAGACAATAGACAATAGGTGCAGGAGTAGGCCATTCAGCCCTTCGAGCCAGCACCGCCATTCAATGCGATCATGGCTGATCACTATCAATCAGTACCCCGTTCCTGCCTTCTCCCCATACCCCCTCACTCCGCTATCCTTAAGAGCTCTATCCAGCTCTCTCTTGAAAGCATCCAACGAACTGGCCTCCACTGCCTTCTGAGGCAGAGAATTCCACACCTTCACCACCCTCTGACTGAAAAAGTTCTTCCTCATCTCCGTTCTAAATGGCCTACCCCTTATTCTCAAACTGTGGCCCCTTGTTCTGGACTCCCCCAACATTGGGAACATGTTATCTGCCTCTAATGTGTCCAATCCCCTAATTATCTTATATGTTTCAATAAGATCCCCCCTCATCCTTCTAAATTCCTAGGTCTCTGGTGCTGTTAGGCAGCAACTCTACCGCTGCGCCACTGGATGTGGGCGCATGGATATACAAGAAATGGTGGGGTACGGACCCCGTGCAGGCAGAGGAGATTAGTTTATCTCGGCCTTATGCTCGGCACACGTTTCTGTGCTGTGCAACTCTATATCTTGTCACTACACATGTGGTAAACTTGCTCCCAATGTTTTACCGAAGGATCTTCAGAACAAGGACACCTGGAGAACAGTGAAGAGGAGCTGAGCGTCTGTTCAATGACGGCAACCCCCACCCTAATGGGGTACGCTGAAGAAACGAAACCAGAGGTAATGTCCTTTCAGTTGTCTTCTAACGTGTACCTTCAACTTTCGTTCTGTGTACATTGGTGGGGCACAGAGGGCAGGATCCTTGTTTACCCATGACGGCTTTGCAGAGATGTAATCTCTTGAGCTGTCTGTGTCCAGTTTGCATGTTGAGTCTGTGACCCCTCCCCTATCGCAAAACCATGTGGGTCGATTAGTTGATTAACCACTGTAAAGACAAAAAGAAACCTTGGTTTATGGGGATGCGATAAAATCCTGAGGGGAGTTGATGGGAATGGGGGGTGAGTAGATAAAGATGGATGAATGTGAATGGGTGGTTGATGGTCGGTACCGACTGGGTGGGCCAAAGGGCCAGTACCGACTGGGTGGGCCAAAGGGCCAGTTTCTGTGCCGTATCTCTCTAGAACTCCAGAAATTTGAGCACAGGACAAATCTGTGCAGAACTGAAAGTGCTGTACTCTCAGAGAAACGTATTTTCCGAAGGAAGTGAAGCCCAACAGCAGATGAGATATAATCAGGTGGATGCAAAGAGCCCATGGGTCAAACTGGGCAAATAGTTGAGGCAGGTACGATAACAGCATTTAAAAGACATTTGGGCAGGAACGTGGGTAGGAAAGGTTTGGAGTGGTATGGATCAATGGCAGGAAAATGAGACCAGCTTGGATAGGGTACTTTGGTTTGGATGGACGAGATGGAAGTTGCCTGGTTGCCCAACGACCAGGGAATGGGCTTGATCCAGTGATTGTCATGTTGTGCACATCATGGTCACCGTTTTCCTTGCCTCACTTCACAGTGGCGCAGCGGTAGAGTTGCAGCCTTACAGCGCCAGAGACCCGGGTTCCATCCTGACTATGGGTGCTGTCTGTACGGAGTTTGTGCGCCTTACAGTGCCAGAGACCCGGGTTCCATCCTGACTACGGGTGCTGTCTGTACGGAGTTTGTACGCTGTCCCGGTGACCTGCGTGGGTTTTCTCAGAGATCTTCGGTTTCCTTCCACACTTCAAAGTCGTGCTGGTTTGTAGGTTAATTGACTTGGTATAAATGTAAAATTGTCCCTAGTGTGCGTAAGGTAGTGTTAAAACGGGATCACTGGTCGATGCGGACTCGGTGGGCTGAAGGGCCTGTTTCTGCACTGTATCTCTAAACTAACCTAAACTTCAGTGACTGTATTTCGCCTGGCTCAGGTGCAGTTTGAGATCATGGAAGGAGGAGCCCTGCCCTGTTGTGGTATTGCAAGGACTATTTTGTTATATCACAAGGACTACTTTGTTTGCCCGCGTAGCAACATGTATATGTGGGAATGACGTAATATGGGCAGGGCACTCTAGTTCCAGGTGGCCGTGAAATAAAGAGCCTGGATTTATGCTCGGCTTCAAACCCCTAAATACGTGTACCTGTGGTCATTCCAGAGTCATAACAACGGTATAACAGATACTGGACCATGAGGTACAACATGCCCTTGCAAGGTTGTGGTTTTTGCTAAACATTTCTTTTTGAATTTCTTCTTGTTTCGATACAGATGTCACCCAGAGTCCCCTCGTCATTGGTGGAATTGGTTCCACCTCCTGTTGAGATCGAAATGAGGTAAAGAGAAACTCAACCCTGGGTGAGAGGTTGGGGCAGAGGCTGTTGTATCTCCTCGGGCGCGTTTGAATGGAGAAACAAGGTACTGCAGACGTTGGAATCTTGAGCCAAAAGACAGTGCTGGAGGAACCCTGCAGGTCAGGCAGCATCTGTGGAGCGGCATGAACAGATGACATTTCGGGTCAAAACCTGTCCTTTAAACTGATCAGGTGAAGGGCGACCTGATAGAATAACACAGGCAGTTGGGGCTAGTGTAGATGGGGCATGTTGGTCAGCGTGGGAAAGATAGGCTGAAGGTCCTGTTCCATGCGGTATGACTCTGACTCAATGGCTCCATGACTAATAATATAAGATCTTGAGAGGTAGACATTTTCCCATGATAGGGGTATTAAAAACAAGAAGGCATAGGTGTGCGTGAGGCTGGGGTTTTAAAGAGGACTTGTGACTAGTGGTGTGCCTCAGGGTTCGTTGCTGGGCCTGTTACTGTTTGTCATCTACATCAATGATTCAGGTATGTGAATTTTCCGCGTTTCCGCGGATTTTCACGTTTTTAAAATCCATTCTCCGTGTTTTTTGCATGATTTCCGCGTTTTTCACTTTGCCAAAACCGTTTTTAAAAGTAAGCTGGGTCTCTATTCCTTGGAGCGCAAGAGGATGAGGGGTGATCTTATAGAGGTGTACAAAATCATGAGAGGAATAGATCAGATAGATGCACAGAGCCTTTTCCCCAGAGTAGGGGAATCGAGGACCAGAGGACATAGGCTCAAGGAGAAGGGGAAAAGATTTCATAGGAATCTGAGAGGTACCTTTCTCATACAAAGGGTGGTGGGTGTATGGAACAAGCTGTCAGAGGAGGTGGTTGAGGCTGGGACTATCCCATTTTTTAAGAAACAGACAGGTATATGGATAGGACAGGTTTGGAGGGATGTGGGCCAAGCACAGGCAAGTGGGACTAGTGTAGCTGGGACATTGTTGGCGTTGTGGGTGAGTTGGGCCGAAGGGCTGTTTCCACACTGTATCACTCTATGACTGGCAATTGACATTAGTATAGATTGGGAAATGTGAAACTGCAGATGACGGAATCCAAAACCTGGAAGAACCCAGCCAATCAACCCGCATTTGCAAAAAGGAATCTGGGTGAGTGAGCCTGACAGACTTGGGGGCAGTGGAGGGGTGTCAGTGTTCAAAACAGAGCTAGAGGCAGGAGTGATCATAGAGTCATACAGCACGGATACAGGCCCTTCAGCCCAACCTATCCATGTTGACAAAGATGCACCATCTATGCTAATCCCACCTGTCCATGTTTGGCCAATATCTCTCGAAACCTTTCCTATCCATTTACTTGTCCAAACTGACATGTGAAAGAAAACATCATAGACAGATGAGGAGATAAGGAGCAAATGTGTTGACCATCAGTGATGACTTTCAGAGTAGGGTGAGAACAAAAGTAGATAGAGTGTTGAAGAAGACGTTGGCATGCTTGCCTTCGTGGGTCAGGGCTTTGAGTTTAAGAGTTAGGAAGTCGTGTTGCGGTTTTATAGGACTTTCGTTAGGACGCATTTGAAAAATTGGGTGAAGTTCTGGTCACCCCATTCCAGGCAAGAAGTGGAGGCTTGGCATAGGGTGCAAAAGAGGCTTGGATTAGAGGGTGAAAGGGACAAAGTACTAGAACAACTCAGCGGGTCAATTTCTGGATGTCCTTGTTCTCCAGAGATGCTGCCTGACCGCTGAGTTGCTCCAGCACTTTGTGTGTATCTTTGGTATAAACCAGCATCTGCAGTTCCTTCCTGCATATTTGGATTAGAGGGTATTAGCTTTTAAGAGAGATTAGACTAATGTGAATTGTTTTCACTGAAGTATTGAAAACTGAGAGGAAACCTGATAGAGTTTATAAAAAATATGAGTAGAGTTATTGATCATGTGCAGGTAGAAGGGGTTACTTTAATTTGGCATCATGTTCAGCCCAAATATTATGGGCCAAAGGGCCTGTTTCAGTGCTGTACTGTTCTTCATTCTATGAGAAGAGGATGTAAGCAAGATAATGGAAAACAATGAGAAGTTAGATAATTCACTGTTCATCCCAGAGGATTGCAAAGTGCCCAAACAGAGATAAGACTTTGCTCCTCCAAAGACCCTTCGCTCACTCAGTCAGTATCCTGCTTCAGGTCACGTGATCTGTCTTTACCCATGGAGTCCTTTGTCCTTTACGTCATTCCTTCCCCCCGCTCCTCTTTCAACACTGCTAACCCTTCCACTCTTGCCCCAGTTCTGAGACAGGGTCTCTGACCGGAAACCTGAACTGGTTCCTCTTTCCTGCTGCTTGGATGACAGCATTTGTTTCAGGTGTAGTCCTGATCTTCCAACCAACCGCATTGCGGCTATTGGACTTTTTATTTGTAACTAATGCTACAAAGCTGCAAAACTACATCCTGCTCTCTGGTATTTTCCCTTTGTGTACATCTTGCACTTTGTGTACAGCTTGATTGTACTTGTGGCACAGCGGTAGAGCTGCTGCCTTAGACCCGGCTACAGGTGCTGTCTGCACGGAGTTTGTACGTTTTCCCCGTGACCATGCGGGTTTTCACCGGGTGCTCCGGTTTCCTCCTACACTCCAAAGATGTAGAGGCTTGTCAGTTAATTGGCATTGGTAAAAATTGTAAATTGTCCCTTGTGTGTAGGATAGTGCTAGTGTACGGGGTGATTGCTGGTTGGTGTGGACTTGGTGGGCTGAAATTCCTGTTTCCGCACCGTATCTCTAAAGTGTAAAATCTATAATTTGACTGCGTAGCACGCAAATAAAGTGTTTCTCCATATCAATGTACACGTTGCAATAGTGAACCAATACTACTCTGCTCCAATCTCAAGCACTAATCAAGCCTTATTTGCATTCTAGACGCGCCCAGCTTCACCCTGACAGAGACATGACTGCAGGCAATGAAATCGAGGCTCCAATGCATTGGTGAGTAGAACAAGGGGCATGAACAACGGTTGTTCCAGCGGTACTGATAACCACAGCTGCCCAGAGCTCTGTGTATCTGCACTATACCAAGCACAGGCTCTGAGATAGTTTCACTGAACACCTCCTCTCAGGCCGCCTAAACCAACCTGATCTCCCAGTTGCTAAACACTTTAACTCCCCCTCCCATTCCCACACTGACCTTTCTGTCCTCGGCCTCCTCCATAGTCAGAGAGAGGCCCAGCGCAAATTGGAGGAACAGCACTTCATATTTTGCTTGGGCAGCTAACACCCCAACGGTATGAATATTGACTTCCTTAAATTCAGGTAACCCTTGCCTTCCCTCTCTCTCCATCCCTTTCCAGTTCTCCGACTAGTCTGACTGTCCCCGTTTAGATTTTATCTCCGTTTGCTTTGTTGTGACCTTCTCCTTGCGAACAATGATCTATTCTACATTTTCCTTGAACTGCATCCCCTTTGTCTCATTTTCACACCTTACTCTTTCTTATCTCTTTATCTCCGTCTTCCCTGACTCATTCTGAAGAAGGGTCTCGACCCGAAATGTCACCCATTCCTTCTCTCCAGAGATGCTGCCTGTCCCGCTGAGTTACTCCAGCATTTCGTGCTGATCTAGGGTTTGGTTGTGAATCTGACCTCTTCCACCACAAACCCTTGGACACTCTGGTACAGGCAAGTAATCCAGGTCCACAAGGTGCCCCAGAGGTGAGCCTCACTAATAGCTCATTGACGTGAAGCCTAGACATGCCCTTCCTCCCCACTGCCTGATGCAGTGACGACCCTCATCTCTCAGCCGCTCCATCACTCGTCCCCACTCACCCTCCATGTCCCTCCCAGCCCCAAGCTCACCTGCCCCTCTTGCATAATTCTCTCTCCCCTCAGTTCTCCCCTCTCGTCTTTGAGTCCCCCCCCTTCCCCACTTGTCTTTGCACCGCCCCCCCCGCCCATTTACCCCCCTCCCCCATGCTTGTGTTTTCTCTCTGTTCGGGTGGCACAGCGGTAGAGTTGCTGCCTTACAGTGCCAGACACCAGGTATGTATGCTGACTGTATATATAGTCAGCATACATACAGACTATGGGTGCTGTCTGTACAGAGTTTGTACGTTCTCTCTGTGACCGCGTGGGTCTCAATAGACAATAGACAATAGACAATAGGTGCAGGAGTGGGCCATTCAGCCCTTCGAGCCAGCACCGCCATTCAATGCGATCATGGCTGATCACTCTCAATCAGTACCCCGTTCCTGCCTTCTCCCCATACCCCCTGACTCCGCTATCTTTAAGAGCTCTATCTAGCTCTCTCTTGAATGCACTCAGAGAATTGGCCTCCACTGCCTTCTGAGGCAGAGAATTCCACAGATTCACAACTCTCTGACTGAAAAGGTTTTTCCTCATCTCCGTTCTAAATGGCCTACCCCTTATTCTTAAACTGTGGCTCCTGGTTCTGGACTCCCCCAACATTGGGAACATGTTTCCTGCCTCTAACGTGTCCAACCCCTTAATAATCTTATACGTTTCGATAAGATCCCCTCTCATCCTTCTAAATTCCCGTGTATACAAGCCTAGTCGCTCCAGTCTTTCAACATATGACAGTGCCGCCATTCCGGGAATTAACCTAGTAAACCTACGCTGCACGCCTTCAATAGCAAGAATATCCTTCCTAAAATTTGGAGACCAATACTGCACACAGTACTCCAGGTGCGGTCTCACTAGGGCCCTGTACAACTGCAGAAGGACCTCTTTGCTCCTTTTCTCAACTCCTCTTGTTATGAAGGCCAACATTCCATTGGCTTTCTTCACTGCCTGCTGTACCTGCATGTTTCCTTTCAGTGACTGATGCACTAGACAACCCAGATCTCGTTGTACGTCCCCTTTTCCTAACTTGACACCATTCAGATAATAATCTGCCTTCCTATTCTTACCACCAAAGTGGATAACCTCACACTTATCCACATTAAACTGCATCTGCCACGCATCCGCCCACTCACGCAACCTGTCCAAGTCACCCTGCAACCTCATAGCATCTTCCTCACAGTTCACACTGCCACCCAGCTTTGTATCATCTGCAAATTTGCTAATGGTACTTTTAATCCCTTCATCCAAGTCATTAATGTATATTGTAAATAGCTGCGGTCCCAGCACCGAGCCTTGCGGTACCCCACTAGTCACTGCCTGCCATTCTGAAAGGGACCCATTTATCCCCACTCTTTGCTTTCTGTCTGTCAACCAATTTTCTATCCATGTCAGTATCCTACCCCAATACCATGTGCTCTAATTTTGCCCACTAATCTTCTATGTGGGACCTTGTCAAAGGCTTTCTGAAAGTCAAGGTACACTACATCCACCGGCTCCCCGCTGCCAATTTTCCTAGTTACATCATCAAAAAATTCCAGAAGATTAGTCAAGCATGATTTTCCCTTCGTAAATCCATGCTGCCTCGGAACGATCCTGTTACTGCTATCCAAATGCTCTGCAATTTCGTCTTTTATAATTGACTCCAGCAACTTCCCCACCACTGATGTCAGACTAACTGGTCTATAATTTCCTGTTTTCTCTCTCCCTCCTTTCTTAAAAAGTGGGATAACATTAGTTACCCTCCAATCCACAGGAACTGATCCTGAATCTACAGAACATTGGAAAATGATCACCAATGCATCCACGATTTCTAGACCCACCTCCTTAAGTACTCTGGGATGCAGACCATCAGGCCCTGGGGATTTATCAGCCTTCAGTCCCATCAGTCTACCCAACACCATTTCCTGCCTAATGTGAATTTCTTTCTGTTCCTCCGTCACCCTAGGATCTCTGGCCACTAGAACATCTGAGAGATTGTTTGTATCTTCCTTCGTGAAGACAGATCCAAAGTACCGGTACAACTCGTCTGCCATTTCCTTGTTCCCCATTATAAATTCACCCGCTTCTGTCTTCAAGGGACCCACATTTGCCTTAACTATTCTTTCCCTCTTCACGTACCTAAAGAAGCTTTTACTATCCTCCTTTATATTATTGGCTAGCTTACCTTCGTACATCATTGTCCCTAGTGTGCAGGAAAGAACTATTGTGAATGGGTCTCTGGTCAGCACAGACCAGTGAGCCGAAGGGCCTGTTTCCATGCTGTATCTCCAAAGTAAAGTCTTGCCTTCGCTATCAGACCCCACGGTTCACCCCCTGACAACTACCTGGCTGGCTCGGACACTCCACAACTAGAGGCAGGGAATCAACCATTGGCAACAGTGGATGTTAATCAACCCCTCGTTGCCCCCTCAGGACCCATCAGTCACCCTACGAACCCTTCGCCTCCCCTCCCAGCACCCCTTAAACAAACAGGCCCAGCCTGCAGCAGTCCAGAGTGCAGTGGAGGGGAGAGAAAGCCCTGTCACTTGTGTGGATGCCCGCGCTATTTCCAGCCTCTGCTCTACCAATTGTCATTCTCTTTTGAACGACTACAGGGTACAACCAAGACATTCGTCTGCCAGCATGGAGGAGCTGAACAGTAGTCGTACGCAGAAGGTTAGTGCTACCAGTATTCTCCATGGGTGCAGAAGGAGGGAGAATCACTGCCTGGAGCACGAGACCTGACTCTATATCCCAACCACCTCTAATTTGTTGTATCTTATTTTGAAGGGATGTTTGTGAAAAGCACGAGAACAGAAGACTAGTGGGTATAGAGAGATTGGGCAAACATGGATTTTTTTCTCTAGAGTATCAGAGGTTATGAGGACACAGAAGAGGTTAGCCAGAATGCTGCCTGGGTTAGAGAGTATTAGCTATAAGGAGAGATTGGACAAACTTGGATTGTTTTCTCTGGAGCATCAGAGGCTGAGGGGAGATCTGATAAAAGTATATACAATTATGAGAGACATAGATAGGGTAGACAGTCAGAACCTTTTTGTCCCAGGGTGGAAATGTCAAATTCCAGAGAGCATCTTTAGACTTTGGAGATACAGCGTGGAAACTGGCCCTTGAGTCCACGCCAACCAGCGACCACCCCATCGCCAGGACTATCCTACACATTGGGGGCAATTTACAATTTAAGTCAATTAAACTATAAACGTGTACTTCTTTGGAGTGTGGGAGGAAACCGGAGTGCCTGGAGAAAAGGCACTTAGCTGTTTTTAGCTGTAATTAGCTGTATTTAGCTGTCTTCAAGACAAGGCAAGACAAGGAAACTGACTGGTGGCGGCAGTTGTTTCTCTTCTGAGTCTTATTTAGTTTTATCTTTTATCGGGACTTTTTTAGCTCTTTAGCTGTTTTTAACCTTGAAAATTTTCCCGAAAGTCAGTGCTCAGAAGATATGCATAAATGTGTTTCATGGAAATGCGTTGCAAAACTATCAGCAATAAATATGGTATCAAATTCACTGTTATAAATTGCCGTAGAATAAAAGGAAAATCTGCTGCTATAAATTCATTTATTGAAATTGAAAAACCTGATATCCTGATCAGGTCCGTATCGTGGCAAGACCCAACAATCAAATCTGCTGAGATTTTCCCTCCTCATCTCCAAATTTTTAGAAAGGACAGAAACTCGCGTGGAGGTGGTGTATTCATCGGAGTAAACAATACCATTCCTTGTTTTGAAAGAACCGACTTAGACAGCGACTCTGAGCAAATCTGGTGTCAAGCTACGGTCCAGGGTCAGTCGTTAAAGCTTTTACCGACTGCCTGACATGAAATCTGTGCCTCGTTTAGATCTTAAATCAAACATCTCCAAACTTAGCGCCTCGTCACCCTCTCCCCTTCTCATCCTGGGGGGGGGGGGGGGGGGGGATTTCAATGTCCCAGGTGTAGATTGGTCTGATGGCACACAAAGCGAACCAAAGGGGACTCTTCAGGAAGCCCTGGCTGACCGTATTCTGGAAAATCACCTGTCCCAAAAAGTCACTTTCCCTACCAGACGTGATGATACACGTGGCACTGAAAATACTTTAGATTTATTGTTGACTTCGCATCCAGACTTAATTTCGGAGGTTTCATCATGTGCTGGAATCAGCGATCATTTTATTATTCAAGCAACACTACACACAAAGATTAAAGTTCCTTCAAAACCACCACGTAAAATTTCCCTCTGGAGAAAAGTGAACAGTGAGGAATTTAACGACTTGGCAGAAAAACTGAGGACAGATTTCTTTAACCTGCATCCAGGTAAAAGAACGGTAAAGGACAACTGCGTGTGGCTGAGAGACTCTTTAAATGACATTGTTGTAAATCATGTTCCTCAAAAACTCATTAAGGGCCGTATGCGCCCTCCTTGGTTTACGGCAAAACTGAAACGTCTCTACAGTAAGAAAGAGAAGTTTTATATCCGTGCCCAAAAAAGGGTTACAAAACTGGATTGGGACAATTTTACTAGAGTACGAAAGCAAGTTGATCGCGCTATTAGGAGTACTCATAGACAACATGTTTCTTCCATTCTTGAGGAGAAGCAACACAAGGCGTTTTGGAGATATGTGAAATCTAGACGGACAGACAACACAGGTGTCCAGATGCTCAAAGTGAACAACTGTCTGATCACTGAGGACCAGGCGAAGGCAGAAGCTCTTGCAAACCAATTTCAACACGTTTTCACCCGTGAAGATACGGAGCCTTCATCATTCCCAGATCTACCGCCCAGCCCACATGCTGATATGCCTGCTATTAAAATTGAGCTTGAAGGTGTAAAGAAGTTACTGCTCAACATCAATACACAAAAGATATTGGACCTGACCAAATACAGAATCATGCCCTTAAGATCATGGCCGAAGAACTGGCTCCTGTTTTGCAGTTCATTTTCCAACAGTCGCTTGACTCAGGTGATGTTCCGCTGGATTGGAGGAAGGCTAACATCACTCCTCTCTTCAAGGAAGGTTCAACCACCAACTGGCTAATTATCGTCCTGTTTCATTAACAAGCACTTGCTGCAAACTACTGGAGCATATAATCGATAGTAATCTGATGAGACACCTTAGCAAACATAGCATACTTGCTGACAACCAACATGCATTTAGGAGGCATAGATCATGTGAGTCTCAGCTTATCCTGACAACAAATGATCTGGCCAAGAACCTTGACAGCAATGTCGTCACGGATTTAGTAGTACTAGACTTTTCTAAAGCATTTGATGTCATCCCACACCAGAGACTGCTTCGGAAGCTTGACTACTACGGTGTTAGTTCCAACACGAAACCATTTCCAGTTTTCTGACAAAACGTCTTCAGCACGTGTGTGTGAATGGAAAAAGCTCTGATTGGCATCCAGTATTAAGTGGTACACCTCAGGGCACAGTACTGGGCCCTCATCTGTTTTTGCTTTACATTAATGACATCCATGAAAAAGTCACAAGCACGACCAGACTATTCGCTGATGATTGTTTGCTGTACCATCCAATTAAGTCAGCTGATGATAAAGATGCTCTCCAAAAAGATCCCAATACTATGGTTGAGTGGTCACAACAATGGGGGATGCAGTTCAATCCTTCCAAATGTGAAACCATGCGTGTCACCAGGAGGAGGAAACCAGGCGAAACATCATATAATATTCTTGGTGCCACCATTGAAGAATCCAAACAGACCAAGTATCTTGGCATCAAATCACAGAATTATCTACGTTGGAATGGTCAGACTCATCATGCAACGGTGAAAGCAACAGGTGTCCTCAATTTTCTGAGACGCAACTTTTATCATTGTTCAACTTCTATCAAGAAGTTATACATCACCCTTGTTAAACCACATTTGGACTACGCAGTTGCAGCATGGAACCCATACATAATTTTAAAAAATTCTTCCATCGAACATGTCCAAAGACAGGCAGCTCGTTTTGTTACAAATACCTATGAGAGAGAGAAGCGAGTGTTACCGAACTTCAAAATTCATTGGGATGGAACACTCTCCAAGACAGACGTAAAGCCCACCGTTTGACCTGTTTTTACAAGATGTTAAATGGTCAGCTCGACATAGATACACCTGTCCATGTTTCCAAGATGTCCCATCGAAACTAATCCCATTTGCCCCTGTTTGGCATAGATCTCTCTCTAGTTTTCTTATCCTTGTACATGCCCAACCTTTCCCTGTGAATGAAAGGTATGATATGAAGAAATCAAAGCCAGCAAAGATGATCAAGGAAAAGTGTAGCGCACAATGGTCCACAATTGTAGATATACCAACTACGGTATAATGAAATTCTTTCTTACAGCAGCTTAACAGGCCCATAAACATAGTACCACACAGAAAGATTTAATAATCAATATTTCAATAAATTAATAACTGTAATACTAGGTAACCATAATAGTGCAAAATTGAGTCCATAGTGCAACCAAAGACAGTTCAAAGGAGATGTGTAATGTTCAAGAGCCGGATGGTTGCTGGAAGGAAGCAGCTCGTGAATGTCACAGTTTTGGGCTCCTGTATCCCCTTCCCGATGGTAGCAGCAAGATCACGGCGTCGCAAGGGTGGTGTGCGTCTTTGATGATATTGGGCGCCTTTTTGAGGGAGTCCCTCCTGTAGATCCCTTCGATGGTGGGGAGTTCAGTTCCTGTGATGGGCAGTGGGCAGTATCTACCATTCTCTGAGGTCTCTGTTCCTTGGCATTTTTGCTGAAACAGGCCATGATGCAACCAGTCCTGGGACATTATTCACAGAAGATAGACACAAAATGTTGGAATAACTCAGCGGGTGAAGCAGCATCTCTTGATAAAAGAAATTGGTGACATGTTGTGTTGAGATCCTTCTTCAGATTTGTCTTCAGTCTGAAGAAGGGTCTTGACCTGAAACGTCACCTACTCCTTTTCTCCAGAGATGCTGCCTGACCCACTGAGTTACTCCAGCATTTTATGTCTATCTTTAGTGTCAACCAGCATCTGCAGTTCCTTCCTACACATTACTCACGGATATATCGCTGTGTTGCCATTCTGTGCAGCAAGTGTACTAACAAGATGTCAACGTTAATGCTTTATCCCATTAATCCGTGAACTGATTCCACCTTCCTCCTCTCTCCTCCTCCAACTCAGCAGCTCTCAGTCTGGGAAAACAAAGAACCAGCACAGTCTGAGGTATTAACTCATTTATTTAATCTTTACCCTCTACTCTGCTACTCCTGGTTGCTGTCTCACTCATTGTCTGGTGTGTGTGTGTGCTGGTGTAAGCTTTGTGGAATTGTCAGCCTGCTCCTAAATGAAATCTCTGGTATCTCTGATACAAAATTAACTTGTCTCTCCTGCAAAGTTCTGCGATGCCAATTATGTTGGATAAGGGTGTTCTGGTGTTCATCCATTTGCAAGGTGTGGGCATTGCTGGTGAGGCTGATGTTTCTTCTCCATGCCTAATTGTCCTGGATTATTGGGTATTAACGACTTGGATTGTTTTCTCTGGAGCATTGGAGGTCGTTGCTCTGGGTTCAGGGGCCTAGGTTCCTAACCTTCTCATCTCCTGCCCCTTCTATGATGTTCCTTAAAACATGCATCTCTATCAAAGCAGTCTCTTGCCATTCCTTTTCCACCTCCTTCTGAACCCTAGTTCACGTTATAGGAGCAGAATTAGGCCATTTGGCTCATCAATTCTACTCCACCATTCAATCATGGTTGATATATCTTTCCTTCCCTACCCCATTCTCTTGCCTTCTCCCCATAACGTTTGACACCCTTACCAATCAAGAATCTCTGCTTTAAAAATATCCATTGACTTGGCCTCCACAGCCTTCTGTGGCAATGAATTTCACAGATTCACCGCCCTCTGACTAAAGAAATTTCTCCTCAACTCATTTCTAAAGGTACATCATTTTATTCTGAGGTTATGCCCTCTAGACCCATTAGTGAAAACATCCTTTCCATGTCCACTCTATCCAGGCCTTTCACTATTCGGGAAATTTCAATGAGGTCCTCTCCTCATCCTTCTAAACCCAATGTCGGATTTAAGTTTGTGACTATTCTCAAACACCACATTGTAGATTTGGGAATGATTTTTTGACAGAGCAAAGGTGCAGGAGAGGAAACGTTTAACCCTGATGCTAAGATTATGGGGGTAGGGAACAGGTTTGGGAGCCCAGCTTCTTCCTTCCCATCATCTTGTGCAGGATAAAAGACAAGTCCCGACCCGGAAGGTTGCTTGTTCTTTCCCTCTACAGATGCCGCTTGACCTGCCGAGTTATTCCGTATTTTTTTTAGCTCAAGATTCCGGCATCTGCAGCCTCGCGAGTCTTCGGGATGAGTGGATATTTATTCCGTGTCTCTTGACTTTGTCCGACAGGGAAAGCCTTACTTGGATGACAGCAAGTACCAGACCCTCCCGGGAAAACTTCTGCCGTCCAATCACTTGGCTAACGCTGAGCAGTTCCCTCAGAACCCAAGGCTGGCTTCAGGCCCAACATCAACATCAGAAGCTCCTGAAGACTGGGAGAGCGACGCAGCCAATCTGAGTATGTTTCACTGGTAACATTTGCCTCTCAAATGGTGGTTGGAGTCTTCCAGCACATCAGTCGTCCATTCGTCCCATCGTGCCAGTTCTGGGGTGACCCTTCGCATGAACTACAACACAGAAAGAGCTCATCCAGCCCATCGTGACAATGTCAGGCCCTGCAGCCCACTAAGTCCATGCCAACCACACATTGACACTAATCCTATGGTTATGGGTCATGTGGATGGGTCATGGTTATGGGTCATGGCGTCATGTTCAGTACAGACAGTGTGGACAGCAGGGCCTGTTCCCGTGCTGTGCTGTTCTATGTTCATTGCTTTCTGACAAGGATGAACATGTCTGGAGAAGCAAGTAAAGCTTTGCATGTTGGGTACCAGCCAACAACAACTTGCCAATGCCAATTCCCCAGCAGTCTGAGCTTAAGATGTTGGGATCCCAGGCAGTGGATTTGAAGTGTACATGGACTGAGTCCACCGCCAAAATCAGCCCCCAATCCTGACGTGCTCACAGCGTAAACTTGTATTTCGCATTGCACTCTTTCCAGAAGCAGGCTGCCTGTGGCTCTGTTTAATCGAAATTGCAACAATCTACCCATAGACAATAGACAATAGGTGCAGGAGTAGGCCATTCGGCCCTTCGAGCCAGCAGCGCACTCAGACAAAGGTAGCAAACCAAGTTTGTGCAAGGGTCGGAAGGGGAATTAGACTGAGGGGGTATTAAAGAGATTGGGACTGAGTGGGGTAGTGCAGGTTGTGGACAGAGTGGAAAGACAGCGGGGAATTTAATGGTATGGGGGTGTGAGGGTAGAGAGGGATTAGACTGGGTGGGTTATTTGATGGTGTGGAGTAGAGGAGAATGGGATTAGACTGGGTGGGTTATCACAAGCTGCTACCAGTGCAATCTTAGTCTGGGTGAGAAATTAAAGAATGATGATTAAGGGAGAATGTTTTTTTTGGTCAGGAAACCCATGGGCAGTTAAGGATTGGAACTGTCACCGAACCTTTCATTTCTTTGACCACTGTGATAGCAGGGATGGACAAATCTGCTTCAATAGTTAGGGCATCATTTTAAAGGGAGGAGAGGGTTGTGATGGAAACTCCCCACATCAGGCATTCTCTATCAACCCATCGATAAACAACTCCAAGGGCCAGGATTGTTGCACAGAGGGCGGTGGGAACATGGAACCAGCTGCCAGAGAAGTGGTTCATAAGTTCTAGGAGCAGAATTAGGCCATTCGGCCCATCAAGTGTACTCTGCCGTTCAATCATGGGTGGTCTATCTTTCCCTCTGAACCTCGTGCTCCTGCCTTCTCCTCACAACCCCTGACGCATGTACTAATCTGTCAATCTCCACCTTAAAAATATCCATTGACTTGGCGTCCATAGTCGCTATGGCAATGAATTCCACAGATTCACCACCCTCTGAGTAAATAAATTCCTTCTCATCTCCTTTCTAAAGGTAAGTCCTTTTATTCTGAGCTATGGCTCCTGGTCCTCGGCACTTCCACTAGTGGAAACATCCTCTCCACATCCACTCTATCCAGGCCTTTCACTATTTGGTGGAGGCAGCTACAATAACAACAATTTAAGGGACAGGTACATGGATAAGAAAGGTTTAGAGTAATTATGGACCAAGAGGTAGCTCGGCAAGGTGCCTGGAACGGTGTGGACAAGTTGGGTGGAAGGACCTGGTTCTGTGCTCCACGACTCTAATCCATCCACGATCCCTTCATTCACCCGAGAGAGCACAAGTAGCTTAAAGGTTTCATTCAAATTTGGCCCGCCTGGGAGTGGCAGCTTCAAAGTTCTCTTCCTGTGGAGCGTGACACGTCCTGCCCTCTCATTTGCAAACAGGTTGATTAATTGGTAACTTGAGAGTGTTGTAACTAAACCTTTTTGGGGCCAACTACCACAGATAACGTACCTGATCTGAGTTCTGGATCACACTGGTACAAATACAATCTTGCACCATGCTGCTGTTTTACACTAAGATATTATAGAGGTGTATAAGATCATGAGAGAAATAGATGGGGTAAATGCACAGAGTCTTTTACTCAGAGTAAGGGAATCAAGTAACAGAGGACATAGGTTTAAGGTGAGGGGGGGGAATATTTAATAGGAACCTGGGGAGTAACTTTTTCACGGTAAGGGTAGTAAGAACATGGATCAGGCTATCAGAGGAGGTAGTTGAGGCAGGTACGTTTAAAAAAACATTTGGACAAGTACATGGATAGGATAGGTTGAGATGGATATGGGTCAAACACAGGCAGGTGAGACTAGTGTAGATGGAGCAAGTTGGGCTGAAGGGCCTGTTTCCATACTGTGTGACTCCACTCTGTGAGCTTCACATGAACTAAAAATTGTTCCCTCGTGGGACAGTGGTTTAGCTGGAAGAGCTTCTGCCACACAGCACCAGAGATCCCTGTTCGATCCTGACCTTGGGTGCTGAGTCTCCCTGGTTAGTAACAGGTGCTCCAGTTTCTGACCACATCCCAAAGACGTGCGTGGTTTGTAGAATAATTAATTTCTATAAACTGCCTCTAGGGTGTCGGGAGTGGATGCAAAAGTGGGATAATATAGAGCTGGTGTTTCCATTCTGTATCACTAAACTAAAGTAAACTAAACATCAAACTGTGCTTCCCCCCTTAGGAGAGGCAGAGAGAAGTGTCGACTCCACCCTTAGCTCACCTGACCGCTCACCTCCATCCTCCACCACTGAGCCAGACCACTTCCCTTCGACTTCCTCCGAGAACAAAAAGAACAAAGGACTGAAGAAATTCCTGGGGAAGTGAGTTGGAATCTCCAGCCTTGCGGCCTTGTGGGAAGTTTGCAGTGTGATTGATGCCTTGCTGTTAACTCTGCTGCCACGGGGAGCTCTGTTCCCAGGAGGAATTGTGTCTAATTGCTGCACTCTCTTTAAAAGCAAAGGCAATGGCGCGGTTAATAGAGCCTTTGCCTCATCCTGCAGAGACCATGGTTCGATCCTGACTTCGGTGCTGCCTGTCACCGAATGGGTTTCCTCCCAGATCTGAAAGACTTGCTGGTTCTTTAGTTAATTGGTTGCAGTAAATTGCCCCAGGTGTCTTTTGTTCTTTCAGTTTAGTTTATTATTGCCACTGTACCGTCGTACAGTGACAAGCTGTTGCTGCATGCTATCCAGTCAAAGAAATGACTATACGCAATTACATTCAAGTGTGTGGATAAAGGTACAACATTAATGCACAATAAAGTCCAATTAAAGACAGGTGTGTTATTGAACAGATGGGTCTATGATGGGAGATGATGAGAATAAGGATCAAATGGGATTTTGATTGACTGAAACATACAGCATAGAAATGGGCCATTCAGCCCCCCGAGTCCATGCCAACCATTGATCACCTGTTCACACGAGTTCTCTGTTACCCCACCTTCTCACCCACGCCCTACACACCAGGGGCGATTTACAGTGGGCCAGCCCGCAGGTCTTTGGGATGTGGTAGGAAACCGGAGCACCTGGAGGAGATCCTCATGGTCACAGGGAGAATGTGCAGAGTTTACAGAGACAGCACCCAAGGTCAGGATCAAACCAGGGTCTCTGGCGCTGCGTGTGTGGCGCTGCGTGTGTGGCGCTGCGTGTGTGGCGCTGCGTGTGTGGCGCTGCGTGTGTGGCGCTGCGTGTGTGGCGCTGCGTGTGTGGCGCTGCGTGTGTGGCGCTGCGTGTGTGGCGCTGCGTGTGTGGCGCTGCGTGTGTGGCGCTGCGTGTGTGGCGCTGCGTGTGTGGCGCTGCGTGTGTGGCGCTGCGTGTGTGGCGCTGCGTGTGTGGCGCTGCGTGTGTGGCAGATTCTCTTCCAGCTAAACCACTGTCCCGTGATGGATGATTGATGTTCAGGACAGACTGATTCAAGGGCCTTAAAAAGTAACACAATTTAAAAAAAATGTAGCAGCAGACATAGAAGAGGTTGTAACAAAGGTCTGGTGTGTGTTTGCCTGCATTGGTTGAGGCATTGAGTATAACAATCATGTTGCATCGTGAAATGACTTTGGTTATTGTGTGCAGTTCTGGAAACTTCATTACAGAAAGAATAGTGAGGCTTTGAAGAGTGTGCAGCAAAGGTTTATCAAAATGCTGCCTGGATTAGAGGGCATCACCTATTAGGGGAGGTTAGACAAACGTAGGTTGTTTTCTCGTAAGCGTTAGAGGTTGCGGTGAGCGCTGATAGAAGTATATAAAATGATGAGAGGCAGAGGTAGGGTTGACAATCAGCAACGTTTTCCCAGGATGGAAAACATCCACAACTCTCTGCCGTTTCTTGTGGTCTTGAGCAGAATTGTTACCAAACCAAGCTGTGATGCATTCTTCTGAGATGTTTGATGCAGTGTAAGTGAGTGCATCGATGGAAGCTGATAAGACATGCCAAACTTTCCTCATCTATGGGGAGATGGTGGGGAAAATGGGAAGATGGTTTGCTCTTGGGTAGACATAATGGGGCTCAAGATGCTGTAACCATCCTTTCTCCCTTCTCTCTTCCGTCACCTAGAATACGCAGGACGCATTCGAGCTCACTCCAGGACGCTGACGAGGCCACAACAGAGTTCAAGAGAGGCGGTCTACGAGCGACCGTGGGTCCCTGTTTAACACGGTCTGGGGAGGTGTCTGGTCTGCGGATGTGAGTCTCAAAGTGTCACCACAGGGTACGGGGCAAAACTGTGGGGAGAAAAGCTGTTAAAGTGGGTGTATGTTGAGGGATGATTAGGCTCAGAGCAGCACTGCTGGTGGAGCTACTGCCTCTAGAAACCCAGGATCGATCCTGACCTCCGGTGATGTTTGTGTGGAGTTTGTACGTTCTCATCGAGGGTTTCTTCTGGGTAATCCGTTTTCCTCCCGCATACCAAAGACGTTCAGGTTGGTAGGTCAATTGGCCACTGTTAGTTACTCCTGGGTGCGTGGGTGAGTGGTAAGAGAATCGGGGATGAATCATGTGAAAGAATGTGTTCCAGTGAGATTCCAGGGAGAAAAGGACCGGTGACATGGCTCTCAAGATATCGTCGACCCAATGGCCTGAACGGCCTCATGTGCTGTTGGAAATATGAATCTGACATGCTGGAATCATAGTTGAGTTTAGTTTATTGTCACGTGTACTGAGGTACAGTGAAAAGCTTTTGTTGCGTGGAATCCAGTCAGCGGAAAGACAATACATGATTACAATTGGGCCGTCTACAGTGTACAGATACAGGAGTTATACAGGCCCTTCAGCCCAAGTCGCCCGTGCCCACCTAGAGACCCCTCCAAGCTTGTCCCATTTCCCTGTGCACGGCACATGCTGGCAGAGAATGCCGGCACCTCACCTTTTATGTGTTGATTTATGTGTTTTTGAAATAACGTGCTTGTTCATTTAATACCACAGTCTGATGTATACGCTTGCATTGTGGAATGATGCACTCAGATTTACACCGGACTCAGATTTACACCGGACTCAGATTTACACCGGACTCAGATTTACACCGGACTCAGATTTACACCGGACTCAGACTGTGGTCATGCACATGTTTAATTTTCACATTTTTGAATTCCGCGCTGCTTTTCAAGAATATAACTCGGGCGTAAGACGCAAGGTGCCTGTATGTTTGAGGCAGGACAGACAACTTGTCCAGATAATTATGAACAATAAGCTTTTCTCATATGGTCTTGCTTATTGCAACACAGAGGAGACCACACAGCCTGATAAATCCATGTCAATTCCACAGCAGGGCAATGCCCAATTCCATTACCCCATGGCCTTGACTGTCTCCCTTATAACTGCCTCGATTCAATAGGATCATGGCAGATCTTTCATCTCAGCACCATGTCACTGTACTTCCCTTATTCCTGTATGCCCTTTTCAGTTTAGAAGCCCCAGGAAAACACTACTGTTGCCCCGATGATTGATACAAAATGCTGGAGGAGCTCAGCAGGTCAGGCAGTGTTCCTGGAGAACATAGCTTGGCATGTTCATAAGTGATAGGAGTAGAATTAGGCCATTCGGTCCATCACGTTTACTCCGCCATTCAATCATGGCTGAATTATCTCTCCCTCTCATTCTCCTGCCTTCTCCCCATAACCCCTGACACCCGTACTAATCGCCTATCCATGTTCTCCAGGAATGCTCTCTGATACGCTGAGCTACTCCAGTATCTGTGGCTCCTTGCCACACGACTGTTGCCCCGATGGACTGAATGGCCTGTTTCTTTCCCCGAATGTTGCATAACTCCACTGTTCCTTAGTAAACGCCTCCTATGACGTTCTTTATCAGAGATCCGAACACGCCTTTCCACCAGTGGACAACTGACCAGGTGTGCACTTGGCTCGAGGACTCTGGCCTCGGTCAGTACGTGGCGTTGGCCAGACAGTGGGTAACGTCTGGGAAGAAACTATTGACAGCAACACCTCAGGAGGTCGAGAAGGTAAGATGTCGTCCCGCCAAGCCAGGTACACCAGATAAACAAGAAGTGTGTTACACAGCGCTCGGCTCCATCACTGCGGGTGGAGCTGAAGTGTTTCGGGTAAATGACCATTCAGTCCTACAATCCTGTGCCCTTTTACATCAGAACGGCTATAAAAGTAGCGGTAGAATTGCTGCTTTACAGCGTCAGAGACCTGGGTTCGATCCTGACCATGGGTGCTGTCTATACGGAGTTTGTATGTTCTCCCTGTGACAATGTGGGTTTTTGTCTGGGTGCTCCGGTTTCCTCCCACACTCCAAAGATGTACCGGTTTGTAGGTTAATTGGCTTTGGTAAAGATGTAAATTGTCCCTGGTGTATAGGATAGTGCGAGTGTGTGGGGATTGCTGGTCGGTCTGGACTCAGATGGCCGAAGGGCCTGTTTACAGGTTGTATCTCTAAACTAAACTGCTGCCTGTCCCACAGAGTTCCTCCTGTACTTTGTGTTGTATATAGGATTCCAGCATTAGCACTTTCGTGTGTCTCTTCCATAGGCTTTAAAGATCCCTGGGATATCTTGGGCTTGGGTATGGTGAATTGATACATAAATAAATAACTCTCTCTTGATTCTGTGTGTTTTCTCTCCTCCAATAATGTTGGATGCAGGAGCTGGGAATCAAACACCCATTGCACAGGAAGAAGATCCAGGTGCTACAGAAGGCAGTGGAGAGTGGGCTGAGTGAGAGTGCAGGGAAGCTGAACCACATCTGGGTAACACGTGAGTACAGTCCACACCTGCAGACCAAGGTCTGCCTGCTCTTGTCACGGTTGAGGTTCACCCACGGGCAATGATCAGGGCGGCAATGATACTGCCTCACAGCGCCAGAGACACTAGTTCGATCCTGACTACGGGTGCTGTGTGTACGGAGTTTGTACGTTCTCCCTGTGACCTGCGTGGGTTTTCTCCGGGTGCTCCGGTTTCCTCCCACACTCCAAAGACGTGCAGGTGTGGACTCGGTGGGCCGAAGGGCCTGTTTCCGATTTGTATATCTTCTAAAGTCTAAAGATCATTCAATTGCTACAAGTTTCTACTGCACTGAATTAAAGCTGAGGTCTGGAGCTCTCTGGTGCTTCATATAAAATGTCCAAACATCGCTCTGAGCTGATCTTGTTGCTTCTCCTGTCTCCAAATGAGGGACTTCGAGCAGATATCTTCATCCAGTGTAGATGAGAAAAGGTTGTTCAGCCGCAGCCCAGTGGCGCCCTCACAGCGCCAAAGACCTGTGATTGATCCTAACCTAGGGTGCTGTCTGTGTGGAGTTCACATGTCCTTCTTGTGACCGTGTGGAATTCTTCCAGTTGCTCTGGTTTCATTCCACGTAACGTGGTTTTGTAGGTTAAGTGGCTGCTGTAAATTGCTGTGCGTGTGTAGAGTGGATACGGAAGTGGGTAACATAGAACTAGTGTGGACAGGTCATGAATAGTCGGTGTGGACTCAATGGGCCGTGGGGCCTATTTCCATGCTGCAATCAAACAGCTGGTGCTGTTCCCAAGTTTGTTTTAAACCAGTTGCGTGCACCCTTGTGTGTCTCGGCACGAGAGAGCTGAGAGATTTGTGTCCCACACTAATACACGGTGAATGGTGGGTGCCTGCAACGCTGTGCCAGGGCTGTTGGTGGAGGCAGATATGGGAGTGGGACTTCAGAGGCTTCGGGATAGGAACATGGATATGGAACGCATGCAACAGAAGAGGCATCGTGCTTGGCACAGGCATTGTGGGCTGAATGGCTTGTTCTTGTTCTGTGGTGATATTCGGCAGTAAGCTGTCTTACGTTCACCTCTGTTGACCCTGTTTGTGTTGTGTTGTGTCTCAGGTTGGCTGGATGACATCGGCCTGCCTCAGTACAAGGACCAGTTCGCGGAGTCTAAGGTTGATGGCCGAGTGCTGCAGTACCTCACTGTGGTGAGTTAACTAATTGCCAACCCGCGCTACTGTGGTGAGTTAACTAGTTACCAACCCGCGCTATTGTGGTGAGTTAACTAGTGGCCAACCCGCGCTACTGTGATGAGTTAACTAGTTGTCAACCTGCGCAACTGTGGTGAGTTAACTAGTTGCCAACCCGTGCTACTGTGGTGAGTTAACTAGTTACCAATCCGCGCTACTGTGGTGAGTTAACTAGTTGCCAACCCGTGCTACTGTGGTGAGTTAACTAGTTGCCAACCCGAGCTACTGTGGTGAGTTAACTAGTTACCAACCCGCGCTACTGTGGTGAGTTAACTAGTTGCCAACCCGTGCTACTGTGGTGAGTTAACTAGTTGCCAACCCGCTTCTGTGGTGAGTTAACTAGTTACCAACCCGCGCTGCAAATCCAATTTAGAATCCCGTAGCGTGAAACAAACAACTTGTGGCATATGAGGGATGGCACAGCAGTAGAGTTGCTGCCTCACAACTCCAGAGACCCGGTTCAATCCTGACTACGGGTGCTGTCTGTACCGTGTTTCTACATTCTCCCTGTGACCACGTGGGTTTTCTCCAAGTGCCCTAGTTTCTCCCACACGCCACAGAAGTGCAGATTTGTAGGTTAATTTGTAGGTAAAAATTGTAAAATTGTCCCCAGTGCTGGTGGAGGGGTGATCGCTGATCGGCGTGGACTCGGTGGGCCGAAGGACTTGTTTCCATGCTGCATCTCTATAGTAAAGTCGAAAGAGAAGGGTTTTAAATCAACTTCTGTCAAAAAAGATATAGCTTGGAAACAGGCCCTTCACAACACCAACTCTGCACCATCGATTCATTCACACTAAACCTGCACTAATCCTATTTTACCCCTCCAACATTCCCATCAACTCCCCCCAAATTTCTAGCACTTGCCAACAGACCTGTGGCAACATACATGGGCCAATTAATGCACCAACACAAACTACTTTGAAATATGTGAGGAAACTGGAGTATCTTGGAGAAAGTCCAGATGCTCACAGGGGGAGAAGGTGCAAACTTCTCACAGACAGACAGCACCCGCCCGAGGAGAGGATTGAACCTGGAGCTGTGAGGTAACTGTACTAGCTGTCCATTCCTTCAACCCAACCTCTCTGAGTTTGTATCTCCAGCAGTGAGTCAGTCGCATTTCATGCATGCTAACTTTCTAAGGAACGTCCTTGGACTCTTGAGCAAAGTGTTGGAGGAACTCAGTGGGTCATGTAGCATCTGACTGAAAAGAATAATCCCAGGAATGATTGGGTTAACATATGATGAGCGTTTGACGACACTGGGCCTGTACTCACTGGAATTTGGAAGGATGAGGGGGGACCTCATTGAAACTCACCAAATAGTGAACGGCCTGGATAGAGTGGGTGTGGAAAGGATGTTTCCACACGTGGGAGAGTCTAGGACCAGAGGCCACACCCTTAGAATTAAAAGGCTGTACCTTTAGAAAGGAGATGAGGAGGAATTACTTAAGTCAGAGGTGGTGAATCTGTGGAATTCATTGACAAAGAAGGGTGTGGAGGCCAAGTCAGTGGATATTTTTAAGGCAGAGATTGAAAGATTCTTGATTAGTACGGGTGTCGGGTTATGGGGAGAAGGCAGGAAAATGGGGTTAAGAGGGAAAGATAGATCAGCCACGATTGAATGGCAGAGTAGAGTTGATGGGCCGAAAGGCCTAATTCTGTTCCTAGAACCTATGAACATCTGGGGAGAGAATGGAGAAGCAACTTTTAGTTTGGGTCCCTTCTTCAGACTTCAAAAGCCCTCGGTTCTTTGCAACATCAGTGGGGCTAGATATACTCAAGTGTGTTTTTCCATTCCAAACATTTAATTCCATTCAGAAAGTTACTGTTGAATCTACTTCCACCACTCTTTGAGGCAGCATGGGCCAGATGAAGTTTGTAAAATTATTAAAGGCAGAGACAGAATAGAGTGTCGGAACATTTTGTTCTCAGGGTGGAAATACCAAAGACTAGAGGACATAGCTTTATGGTGAGAGGGGCAAAGTTTAAAGGAGATGTTTGGGCAAGTTTCTACACAGAGCGGTTGGTGCCTGTAACACGCTGCTTGGCTTGGTGGTGGAGACAGATACAAGAGCGGCTTTTAGGAGGAATTTAGACACTTCGGTTCTGTTCAGTTTATTATTTCACATGTACAGAAGGAAGTGAAAAGCTTTTTGTTGCTTGCTATTCAGTCAGAGAAAAAATTATACTTGATTACAATCAAGCCATCTACTGTGTACGGATGCAGGATAAAGGGAATAATGTTTAGTGCAAGGTAGAGTCCAGTAACGGTAACACTAACGGTAGAGTCTGATTAAAGATACTACCACTATACTGGCCTGTGGATTTGCAGGGAATGGAGGGATAAGGATCAAGTGCAGGCAGATGGGATTAGTTTAAAGTGGAATCATGGCAGGTGCAAACATGGTGGGCTTGCTCCTTGCTGCATATGTAGGCAACGGGTAATATTGATGGGTGATACTCTTTTGTTCTATTGCAGAATGACCTCTTGTACCTGAAGGTTACCAGTCAGTTACATCACCTGAGCGTTAAGTGTGCCATTCATGTGCTCCATGTCAACAAGTTCCACCCAAGCTGCCTGCGACGTCGACCTTCTGATGAGGTATGGGGTCTCCCATTGTCACGTGTCCATGAAGGGCCCTGGGCTCAATTTGCCCCCTTCGATGCTTTGTTGTGAAGCAGTGCGTTGTAGCTCATAGAACATAGTCTGTGCAGAACCAAGGACCACATTACAGAATCAACCAGATTTGAAGCGTTGAAATCTCATCTAGCCTAATGGTGGATTCTTACAACAATCCACCGGTTTGTACGTTCTCCCCGTGACCGGCATGGGTTTTCTCTGGGATCTCCGGTTTACTCCCACACTCCAAAGACGTGTAGGTTTGAAGGTTAATTGGCTTGGTATAATTGTAAGTTGTCCCTTGTGTTTGTGGAATAGTGTAAGTGAGCGGGGATCGCTGGTCGGCGTGACCTCGGTGGGCCGAAGGGCCTGTTTCCGCGTTGTATCTCTAAACTAAATTAAACCAAACTAAACTAACTAAGATTTGGAATCACCAATAATGACACAACTTTGAACTTGTGCCTCCAGTTCACAAGTCTAGGCTTCTAGAAACGTAGCTACTGTTCTTAAGCCACGTGTTTTCTTGTCAGAATCACAACGCTGTTTATGGGAGCTTGTGTGCATCGATTAACTGAGGCAAAGTCAGGCTTCCTTGCCCTTGTGAAGTCAGTGAAAATCTGACCTAATTTCACACTTACTTCCAGTTCAGTTCAGTTTAGTTTATTGTCACGTGTACTGAGGTACAGTGAAAAGCTTTTTGTTGCGTGCCAGCCAGTCAGCAGAAAAACTATACATGATTACAATCAATCCATTTACAGTGTATAGATACATGATAAGGGAATAACGTTTAGTGCAAGGTAAAGACAGAAAAGTCATTGAAGAAAATTGCATTTACTTCACAAAACTCTCCCACATACTCTAGATCCCTGGCGACTGGAAGGATATAATTAAAGTTGGAAAGAGTGCAGAAGAGATTCATCCCCAGAATGTTACTTGGGCTTGCGAGATTGAGTTATAGGGAGAGGTTGGATAGGCAGGAACAATTTTTCTTTGGAGTTTAGGAGGCTGAGAGGTGACCTTATAGGTGTACAAGTTAATGAGGGACATGGATAAAATTACTGCTCAGAGTCAGAGACTCATAGAGTGATACAGCGTGGAAATAGGCCCTTCGGCCCACCTTGCCCACACCGGCCAACATGTCCCATCTACATTGGTCTCACCTGCCCGTGTTTGGTCCATATCGCTCCAAACCTGTCCTATCGATGTACCTGTCTATAACAGATTCTTAAACGTTGGGATAGTCCCTACCTCAACTACCTCCTCTGGCAGCTTGTTCCATACACCCACCGTCCTTTGTGTGAAAAAGTTACCCCTTAGATTCCTATTAAATCTTTTCCCCTTCACGTTAAACTTATGTCCTCTGGTCCTCGATTCACCTACTCTGGACAAGAGACCCCGTGCATCTACCCGATCTATTCCTCTCATGATTTTATATACCTCTATAAGATCACCCCTCATCCTCCTGCGCTCCAAGGAATAGAGTTGAGCCTACTCAACCTCTACCTATAGCTCAGACCCTCTAGTCCTGGCAACATCCTCATAAATCTTTTCTTCCTATGGCCTCTCAGTCCTCTTCCGACGGTAGATTCTAAAACTGGAGGGCCTATGTTCATGAGTAGAGGGGAGAGAGTTGAGGGAATAACATACCCTATCTAGACTAGTCACACCTGCCTGCGCTTGCCCCATACCCTTCTGAACCTATCTTACCCATGTAAAACCTAACCTTGTCTGAAGAAGGGTCTCGACCCAAAACGTCACCCATTCCTTCTCTCCCGAGATGCTGCCTGACCCGCTAAGTTACTCCAGCACTTTGTGTATAACTTTTAACAAACATTAATACAGATCTATGGATAGGAGAGATTAGAGGGATGTGGGCCAAATGCAGGCCTATGGTAGTAGCGCGCAATGCCAACTTGTTCGGCATAGACAAGGTGGGCCAAAGGGCCTGTTTCTGTGCTGTATAGTTCATTTTAGTTTTTCGCTTGTTTGTGCTCAGAATCACACGACCCCTTCTGACGTGGTCCAGTGGTCCAACCACCGCGTAATGGAGTGGCTGAGGGCTGTCGATCTTGCGGAGTACGCGCCAAACCTCCGCGGGAGTGGAGTTCACGGTGGCCTTGTTGTAAGTGCGTCGGTTCAAACATGCGTTCTCTAGTGCGTTCTCTAGTGCAGCAGCAGAGTGGCGCAGCTGGTAGAGATGATGCTTCACAGCTCCGGCGGGGATGCAGGTTCAATCCTGGCTCTGGGTGCTGTCTGTGTGGAGTTTGCACGCTCTCCATGTGTTTGAATGGGTTTCTCCAGGTGCTCTGGCTTTCGCCCACATCCCAAAGTTGCAAGTTTAACGGCAAATGTAAATCACTGCTAAGGTGTAAGGAATGGATGTGAAAGTGGGATAACATAGGTTTGTGAGCTAATTGTAAATTGTCCTTAGTGTCTCAGATAGTGTTTGTGTGCGGGGATCGCTGGTCAGCGAGGACCAAAGGGCCTGTTTCCACTCAGTATCTCAAAACTAAACTAAATGAAACTCCTTGCCTTGATGTAGATATTGGAACCACGGTTCAACTCTGAAACGTTGGCTTTGCTACTCAATATCCCGCCTCAGAAGACCTTACTTCGACGGCACCTGACCACACACTTCAACCTGCTGATCGGACGCGACGCTCAACAGGAAAAGAGAGAGCTAATCGGGTCCAGTAACTACCTACCCCTCAACACCACAGCCAAAGTGAAGGTAGGTACTGCTAGACGCCATTCGGCCTGTCTCACAGAACATCCCATGGAATGGGGGCCGGTCCCACCTCCACTTTCTGCCCCGTCCCATCTGACCGCAGTAACTCTCCATTCTCTGTCTCTGCAACCTCAATCCCACAATGTGATCTAGTCCTTCCACCCACCTGTAATAGCGCCACCTTTGGTTGGAGGATTGTAAATGATTGAATAAACCACAGTACAGCTGTGCAGTCATGTTCCGGTCAGCAGTGAGTTAACGTTATTCTGTGTCTCAGCTCAAGATATCACACCACCCTATATGCTTCTCCTCCATCTGCCCCCCTTTCCTTCTACCCCCCTCCCCATTTCTCTTTGCTTCTCCCTCTCTCCTTGCCTCTCTCCCTCTTTGCCTCTCTCCATCTCTCCTTCCTCTTCTCTCTCCCTCTCTCTGCCACTTTCCCCCTCTCTCTGCTTCTCTTCCCCCCTCTCTCATTGTCTCTTCCTTTCTCCTTCTTTGCCTCTACCTCCCTCTCTACCTCTCTCCATCTCTCCCTCCCCCACTTTGCCTCTCTCCCTCTCTCTCTTTGCCTCTCCTCCCTCCCCTCTCTGTGTCTCTTTCTCCCCCTCTCTCTCTCTCTGCGTCTCTCACTCTTTTCCTCTCTCCCTCTCCCCCTCAACACCTCTACGGTTCTGTCTCTCGCTCTAACCTTTATTTTTTCTCTCTCTGTGTAGCCAAAGAGACTCAGCTTCTCCCACTTTGGGAATCTGAGGAAGAAGAGGCTTGATGAATGCACCGACTACATTTGCCCGATGGACTCCATGCAGCCAGCGGCCAATGGGTCCCGGAGCAGCAGCGTGGGGCACCGAGTGAAGAATGCTGTGGCGGACAGGGGCCTGGGTCGGCCGGGCCCACTGAGGAGCCTGGACTGAGGTCGTCGGTCCCAGCCGCACGGCTGGATGTCGGGCCTTGTCCTCATGGGTCACTAACGCCTCTGGGAGCCTTCCTCCCACAACCTCAGGCCAAGTAACCTTTGTGTGACGGCACTAATCGATGGGCGTCGATAAGAGCTCGTCCGCCATTGAGCCACAAGCACTCATTGTCGTTGACATACGAAGCTGGCGTGCACGTGCCTGTCTGTATGTGCCCGTCTGTGTGTGCCCGTCTGTGTGTGCCCGTCTGTGTGCCCGTCCGTGTGTGCCCGTCTGTGTGTGTGTTCCCGTCTGTGTGTGCCCGTCTATGCGCGCCCGTCTGTGCGTGCCCATCTGTGTGTGTGTGCCCGTCTGTGTGTGCCCGTCTGTGTGTGCCCGTCTATGTGCCCGTCTGTGTGTGTGTGCCCGTCTGTGTGTGCCCGTCTGTGCGCGCCCGTCTGTGCGTGCCCATCTGTGTGTGTGTGCCCGTCTGTGTGTGCCCGTCTGTGTGTGCCCGTCTATGTGCCCGTCTGTGCGTGCCCGTCTGTGTGTGTGTTCCCGTCTGTGTGTGCCCGTCTGTGTGTGCCCGTCTATGTGCCCGTCTGTGTGTGTGTGCCCGTCTGTGCGCGCCCGTCTATGCGTGCCCATCTGTGCGTGCCCATCTGTGCGTGCCCGTCTGTATGTGCCCGTCTGTATGTGCCCGTCTGTGTGTTCCCGTCTGTGTTCCCGTCTGTGTGCCCGTCTGTGCGCGCCCATCTGTGTGTGCCCGTCTGTGTGTGCCCATCTGTGTGTCTGTCTGTGTGTGTGTGCCCGTCTGTGTGCCCGTCTGTCTGTGTGTGCCCATCTGTGTGTGCCTGTGTGTGTGCCCATCTGTGTGTTCCCGTCTGTGTTCCCGTCTGTGTGCCCGTCTGTGCGCGCCCGTCTGTGTGTGCCCATCTGTGTGTGCCCGTCTGTGTGCCCGTCTGTCTGTGTGTGCCCATCTGTGTGTGCCTGTGTGTGTGCCCATCTGTGTGTGCCCGTCTGTGTGTGTGTGCCCGTCTGTGTGTGTGTGCCCGTCTGTGTGTGTGTGCCCGTCTGTGTGTGCCCGTCTATGAAACCAAAGCATTCTTTGTACACATTCAACAGAATATATTTTTCAGGAGGTAAAGCCAGGTCGAATGACATTTGTACTGTGTAATTTTAGGCGATTGAAATCCATGTAAAGTGTATTATTTGTGTGCAATGGGATATATTTTATAATTATGATTCGGAGATGAAGTTGTGCCTGGGGCCCTTGAGCCAGAAGTGGACCTCGTGTGGAAAGAGGGGCCGTCTCGATCACACCTTTCCAGGGAGGTTTTTAGGACCTACACCGACCACAGTGTCATGTCCCTGGGATTGGGTGAGGTGGCGTGGGAATGTGGAGTAAGTTCCTGACAGCTATACTGAGTCTAACCTGTTGGGCTTCCCATTTTAAAGGTGGAAAATTCGGATGGGATTCGGAAGTCAGGCTTCGTGTTGGGGGTTGAGTGGGCTGGGAGGCGTGGTCAGACCTGCCATGGGATCTAGCCGTGAACCCACATGCCCCTCCCCTCTGCCCCCAAACCCCCTCACCCCAAACCCCCTCACCCCAAACCCCCTCACCCCAAACCCCCCCACCCCAAACCCCCTTACCCCAAACCACATGAGGGGGCAAAGAAATGGCCTAAAGCTGGTGCCAGAGACTCAGAATCTCTTTCTACAAACTGCCAAGCCTTCTCCCCATTGGTAACCTTCACTTAATTAATCCAAGATTCTTTGCACTTTTTAATAAAAATAAATGTCAAATTCCACTGATGAATCCAGATAACTGAAGTAAAGGCATAAACTGCTAGAAACTTTCAGAAGGTCAGGCAGTGTCTGTGGAAAGAGGGAGTTAAGATTTGTTTCCAACCATCTGTGTTTTCCTTCACGGATGCTAACTGGTGTTCTGAGTATCTGCACCAGATTCTGTTATTTATCCCCAAACTGCTACCACCACCATTCTCCAGGGGAATACAGAGGGTAGGAAATTTAGATGTTCGGCACGATGGGCCGATGGGCCTGTCTCCGTGCTTTCCGCACTGTATCTCTAAAGTCTATAGTCTAAAAGAATGAACTCTGAGCCTCTCTGCTCTTGGTAACATTGGCTTCTCCGTGAGTTCCTGTCTCATCCGTATCACATACCAAGCTCGACATTTAGTCACTGACCTGTTGCCTGCCATGTTCTTGCCTGCCAGGTTACTCCCTCATGGTGAAGATCTGATCCAACTTATTGTGTAAAATCCACTCTGGGGATTTCAACATTCAAAGCTGGGTTGTGAGGTTGCATTTCATGGATCCTCTGTAGCATTTTAACTGTAACATCAATGTTTTTACTACAACTTTTTAAACCAAGAATAATTTTTTTAGCTGATGTATAAGTAGGATGATGTTTAGCCCAGATGATTCACTCACATTGGTTAAAAGATCTAATCTTCACATGGGAGATGCAACAGACTGCAGATGCTGGAATCCTGAGCAAAACAAGTGCTGGAGGAGCTCAGCAGGTCAAGCAGCATCTGTGGAGGGAATGAACAGGAGACGTTTCAGGTTGGGACCCTTCTTCAGACTGAAGAAGAGTCCCAACCCTAAGTCCCGACCTCAACAATGTCTTGTACAACACAATCCACTCAAATGAATCCACAGAACACTGGGGTCTCGACCCGAAACGTCACCTATTCCTTTTCTCCAGAGATGCTGCCTGATCCACTGAGTTACTCCAACATTTTGTCTCTATCCACAGAACTACATATTTGCATCAAAAGACACAAAGTGCTGGAGTAACTCAGCAGGCCACTGACTATCCATGTTCTCCACAGATGCTGCCTGACCTGCTGAGTTACTCCAGCACTTTGTGTCTTTTTTCTGTAAACCAGCATCTGCAGTTCCTTGTTTCTATCACTTTGTATCGCCTAACTTTAAGAGATTCCAACACTGCTGATGAAACCCTTGAACTGTGTAGACGTATATCTGTCTCACTGCTTTCCCTTGCTGAGCTGTGTAAGGCCTGAATTTGGGGAATGTGTGTTTTAACATTGGGGATAAATCACAAAGCCATATCAGAAATATGTATGAAGCCAAATTAAGAGGAATTTGGATTTAATCTTGATTCTATTCACAGTGTTTTACAGCATGGAAATGGGCCCTTCAGCCAACTAGTCCATGCTAGTCCATGCTGATAAAGGTGCCTGTCCACCTTTATCCAATCTGCCTGCAGCAAGATTCGGGGAGTACCTGGAGAAACTCAGTGGGTCAGGCAGCCTCTGTGGAAGGAATGGGACAGTCGATATTTGGGTCAAGACCCTTCGCCTGATTCACTCACTTGCCTATGTTTGGCCCATATTCCTCTAAGCCTTTCCTATCGATCTACCTGTCCAGTATCTTTTAAACATTACTTACTTTCATAGGAAATCGAGGCCTATGAGGTTAGTGCAGGACGGTAGGTAAAGGAACAGTCATGATCTTACTGAGTAGTATAGCAGTAACAATGGGGCCGAATGGCCTTGCTCTCCCTCTATTTCTAATGACCTCGAATCAGCCAGAGAAACAAAAACTAAAACTACTTTACTCGCTGAGTAAAGTCTAATATGCAAATCAATTTTGATAAGCCGCATCTTTGTAAAGAAAACACTTTTAACCTCAAATTCCGAAAGTGATATTCTTAAATATTCCTATCAGATTTATATCTTTTATTCAACACCACTGAATAGTTTCTTAAAGGTATTTCTCACTGTGGGGAAACTCTTAGATTTTACAGAATATATACAAAAATGTTTTAATTTTTGTTTTTTTATAAAATTGCAAATAAAGAAATTTTTATTGGTAAGATTGCACTGTTTCATTTTCTGTCGGGGAGGGTGTGTGTGTTTTGTGTGTTTCTGCATGTTTCTGTGTGTGTTTCTGTGTGTGCGTTTCTGTGTGCGTTTTTGCGCGTGTGTGTGTTTTGTGTGTTTCTGCAGGTTTCTGCATGTGTTTTTGCGTGCGTTTTTGCGTGCGTTTTTGCGTGCGTTTTTGCGTGCGTTTTTGCGTGCGTTTCTGTGTGTGTTTCTGCAGGTTTCTGTGTGTGCGTTTGCATGTGTTTCTGCATGCGTTTCTGCGTGTGTTTCTGTGTGTGTTTCTGCAGGTTTCTGTGTGCGTTTCTGCATGTGTTTCTGCAGGTGTTTCTGCGTGTGTTTCTGTGTGTGTGTTTCTGCATGTTTCTGTGTGTGCCTTTCTGTGTGTGTTTGTGTGCGTTTCTGTGCGTTTCTGTGTGTGTTTCTGTGTGTGCATTTCTGCATGTGTTTTGGTGTGTGTGTTTCGGTGTGTGTGCGTTTCTTTGTGTGTTTCTGTGGGTGGGTGTGCGTTTCTGTGTGTGTGGGTGTGTGCGTTTCTGTGTGTGTGGGTGTGCGCGTTTCTGTGGGTGTGGGCTTGGGCTGGGGTGGGCATGAGCAAGTCTGAGCCCCAACAACACTCTATCATGTGGGCCAAATGGCCCCTTTCTCTGCTGTCTGCTTGATGTGGGAAAGTAGATGTTCCTGAATGTGGAGTTGGTGCGAGGTTTCTGGGTTCTATATCTCCTGCCCATTGGTAGCAGTGAGAGGTGGGCATGGCATGGTGGGGATCCTTGATGATAGTGGCCACCTTCTTGAGGTAGCTCCTGGTGAAAATGCTTTGTATGATGGAGAGGGCTGTGGCCATGATGCACCAGGCCAAGTCCACCACTCTGCAACTTCTTGCGCTCCTGTGCATTAAAATTGCCATACCAGGCCATGATCAGTCAGGATACATTCTACAGTACATCTGTAGACATTTGTTAGGGTATTCAGAGACATCCCAAATCACTTTAAACCTCCAAGAAAGTAGAAGAGTTGGTGTGCGTTCTCCATGATTGCCTTTATGTGCTGGGCCCAGCATTTTAAAGCTGCTAACACTCCACCACCGAACCACCGTTGAAAACTGGCACATAGTCATTTGACTTCCCCTTTCTAATTGCCAGTATAGAGAGGGAGGGGTTGGACAGGCTGGGGGTGAGGTGGGGTGGTGATGGACATCTGGAGCCAGGTGAGGTGAGCATGATTCACAGGTGGGCGAGGGGGTAGTCGATGCCGCGGGAGTTTGGTGGGTGAGGGATGGAAGGAGACAAGGAAATAAAATGGACACATGCTCAGGAAGGCCACACAGCTGTGGTAACATCTTGGTGAGAACATTAGCAATAAATAAGAGAAGTTACAGTGGGAGAATACTGAGAACACGTAGAACTCCCACCAAAGAGGGGAGTAGCGTTTTCTCAAAGTTGTTATATTTAGTTTAGAGATACAGCACTGCCCACTGAGTCCACGCCGACCTGTTCATACCATTGATCACCTGTTCCATGTTATCCCACTTTCTCATCCACTCCCTACACATTAGGGGCAATTTACAGAAGCCAATTAACTCTACAAACTGTCTGAAGAAGGGTCTTGACTCAAAACGTAATCTATTGCTTTTCTCTTGAGATGCTGCCTGACGCATTGAGTTACTCCAGCATTTTGTGTCTATCTTTGGTGTAAACCAGCATCTGCAGTTCCTCCCAACGCATAATCTACAAATCTGCACGTCGTTGGTATGTGGGAGGAAACTGGAGCACCCGAAGGAAACCCACAAGGTCAGTTCACAGCATTGATGAGAGAATGAGTTATAGAGAGATACAGGGAGTTATAGGAATGAGTTATAGAGAGACTGGTTCTACAGTCCACCAATTATGGTTACCTGGTATTATGGTTGTTGATTTGTATTTTTTTAATTGTTATATATTATCTCTATGTTATTTCTGTTAAGCTGCAGCAAGTAGCTTCAAAAGAGTTATAGCTCTAAGGGCTAACGGAATCAAGGGATATGGGGAGAAAGCAGGAACGGATTACTGATTTTGTATGATCAGCCATGGCGATGCTGACTCACAGGGCTGAATGGCCTACTCCTGCACCTATTTTCTATGTCTATGTTTCTAAGCAAGAATGTCATTGTTCTGTTGCCATTTAAATATTCTTCTTAAATACTCATGCTGACTAACCATCAAGCACTCATTTTTACTCTAATCCTACGCCAACCCGTTTAATTGTGGCTGGACTTTGCCATTGTGATACAGTGTTGATGGGGTGTGGCCTGGTTTTGCAGGTGGAAGATTCAGAAGCGACAATCCAACAGATTGGGGCTTTCTCTGAAGGCATCAACAACCTTACAGTGAGGACAGCATGTGTGGTTGAACTTCCCTCATTGCTTGTGTGTGCCTCCTGTCATTCACACCTCACCGGAGACTTTAACATACTCAAAGTGCACCATGACGAACGTCCATGTCATGGAGTGAAGACCAAGCTTGCATTTGTCTAACACAACCCTAACAATCGTAGTGCCATGGGCAACCATGTGGCTTGTCGAGTGTGTCAAACACGGGACTTTAGTCTTTAGAGATTCAGCGCGGAAACAGGCCCTTCAGCCCACCGGCTCCGTGCCGACCAGCGATCCTCATACTCTAGCTCTATCCTACACATTTACGATTTTTACAGAAGCTAATTAACCTACAACCTCCTGTACGTCTTTCAAGTGTGGGTTGAAACTGGAGCACTTGCAGAAAACCAACGCGGTCGCAGGGAGAACGAACAAACTCGTACAGTCAGCACCCATCGTCAGGATTGAACCTGGGTCCCTAGCACTGTAAGGATGTGCAGCCCGATCAGTATTCTCCAGAGATTGGGGTCAGACCCGCTGAGTTACTCATTTTTTTTGTGGTTTTTTTGCACATTGCATTTTTTTGCTCTTAAATCTAAAGACTGGTTTTGTGGAATGAGATTTAACCCATGAGTTTTCTCCTCAGGCAATTCTATCCACTGAATCCTGGCTGACAACCTGGTAACGTTTTCCTTTAATAATCGGTAAGAATACGGTGACCTGCCTCAATGACTACCTACTAGTAACCCTTGCATCCACTGTCATGTAATGTTTCCAGAGGGTGGTTATGGTTCAAGTCAACTCAGAAATTACCTGGGTCCACTTCAATTTACCTATTGCCACAACAGGTCAATAGTAGATGCTCTTCCCTCTGCTCTGGACCTCCTTCTCGCTGCTACTGTTGGGCAGGAGGTACAGGAGCCTGAAGTCCCACATCACCAGGTTCAGGAAGTGCTACTTTCCTACAACTTTCCTACAATGTTGTTTCGTCTGCACAACCCTAAACCTACCTCGGCAACAAAACACTACAAACAACCTCTTAGTCTGTCATAGACTTGTTTCTGAGATCGGAAGAAAGGTTCCGACCCAGAAGGGCCTTTTCTCCAGAGATGCTGTCTGACTGCCATTGAATCATGGCTGATCTATCTTTCCCACTCTACCCCATTCTCCTGCCTTCTCCCCACAACCCCTGCAATCCTTACTAATCAAGACTCTGTCAATCTCTGCCTTAAAATAATCAATTGAATTGGCCTCCAAAGTCATTTGTGGCAATGAATTATAACATATAACATATAACATATAACAACTACAGCATGGAAACAGGCCTGTCCGGCCCCACTAGTCCACGCCGACCATTCTCCCTGACCTAGTCTCATCTACCTGCACTCAGACCATAACCCTCTAATCCCCTCTTATCCATATACCTATCTAATTTACTCTTAAATAATAAAATCGAGCCAGCCTCCACCACTTCCACCGGAAGCCCATTCCATATAGCCACCACCCTCTGAGTAAAGAAGTTCCCCCTCATGTTACCCCTAAACCTTTGTCCCTCAATTCTGAAGCTATGTCCCCTTGTTGGAATCTTCCCCACTCTCAAAGGGAAAAGCCTACCCACGTCAACTCTGTCCGTCCCTCTCAAAATTTTAAAAACCTCTATCAAGTCCCCCCTCAACCTTCTACGCTCCAAAGAATAAAGACCCAACCTGTTCAACCTCTCTCTGTAGCCTAAGTGCTGAAACCCAGGCAACATTCTAGTAAATCTCCTCTGTACCCTCTCCATTTTGTCGACATCCTTCCTATAATTTGGCGACCAGAATCCATACTCCAGATTCGGCCTCACCAATGCCCTGTACAATTTTAACATTACATCCCAACTTCTATACTCGATGCTCTGATTTATAAAGGCAAGCATACCAAACGCCTTCTTCACCACCCTATCCACATGAGATTCCACCTTCAGGGAACAATGCACAGTTATTCCCAGATCCCTCTGTTCCACTGCATTCCTCAATTCCCTACCATTTACCCTGTACGTCCTATTTTGATTTGTCCTACCAAAATGCAGCACCTCACACTTATCAGCATTAAACTCCATCTGCCATCTTTCAGCCCACCCTTCCAAAAGGCCCAAGTCTCTCTGTAGACTTTGAAAATCTACCTCACTATCAACTACTCCACCTATCTTAGTATCATCTGCATATTTACTAATCCAATTTGCCACACCATCATCCAGATCATTAATGTAAATGACAAACAACAGTGGACCCAACACAGATCCTTGGGGTACTCCACTAGACACTGGCCTCCAACCTGACATACAATTGTCAACCGTTACCCTCTGGTATCTCCCATTCAGCCATTGTTGAATCCATCTTGCAACCTCACTATTAATACCCAACGATTTAACCTTCTTAATCAACCTTCCATGTGGAACCTTGTCAAATGCCTTACTGAAGTCCATATAGACAACATCCACAGCCTTGCCCTTATCAATTTCCCTGGTAACCTCTTCAAAAAATTCAAGAAGATTAAATTCAAGAATTCCATAGATTTACCACCCTCTGACTAAAGCAATTCCTCCTCATCTTCTTTCTAAAGGTACTTCCTTTTATTCTGAGGCTATGGCCTCTCGCACTAGACTCTCCCACGAGTGAAAACATTTGATCAATTTCCCTCCTGGGATAAATAAAGTTCTATCGTATCATCTCCTCTCCACATCCACTTTATCCGGGCCTTTCACTATTCAGTAAGTTTCAATGAGGTCCCCCCCCCATCCTTCTAAACTTCAGTGAGTACAGGCCTCTTGCCATCAAACGCTCAGCATATGTTAACCCAATCATTCCTGGGATCATTTTTGTAAACTTCCTCTGGACCCTCTCCCATAACCACCGTAGCATTACCTTTGCGACATGCCAATTTTAACTCTTGATTCAACTTGCACCCTATCTCCAGGCTACTGTTTGGGGGCCTGTAGATAACTCCCATTAGGGTCTTTTTACCCTTACAATTCCTCAGTTCTATCCATACTGATTCTACATCTCCTGATTCTATGTCCCCCCTTGCAAGGGACTGAATATCATTCCTTACCAACAGAGCGACCCCACCCCCTCTGCCCACCTGTCTGTCTTTTTGATAGGTCGTATACCCCTGAATATTCAGTTCCCAGCCCTGGTCCTCTTGTAGCCATGTCTCTGTAATTCCCACAACATAGTACTTGCCAATTTCTAACTGACCCTCAAGCTCATCCACTTTATTTCTTATACTTCACGCATTCATATATAGCACTTTAACTTTGGTATTCACCTCCCCTGTCACTCCGGTCACTATTGCCCCTGACCTTACTCTCTAATTCCTTCTCAAACTTTCCTTCCCATTAATACGAGGGTGTTGCCAGGACTCGAGGGCCTGAGCTATAGGGAGAGGTTGGGAGGCTAAGGGGTGATATTACGGAGGTGTATAAGAATAGACCGGGTGAATGCACATGCTCTTTTTCTCAGGGGAGAGGAATCAAGAACTAGAGACCATAGGTTAAAGGCGAGAGAGGAAAGATTTAGTAGGGAACCTGAGGGGCAACTTGTTCCACACAGAGTGCAGTGGGTATATGGAACAAGCTGCCAGAGGAAGTAGTTGAGGCAGGCAATAACAATATTTAAAAGACATTTGGACAGGTACATTACATGAATAGGAAAGGTTTAGAAGGATATAGGCCAAAGGTGGGCAAATGGAAATACCTTAGATGGCGTACCTTGGTCCGCATGGATGACTCGGGCCAAAGGGCCTGTTTCCACACTATATGCCTTTGACCTTATCTAAATTAATTTCAAATATATATTTATTCCATTCAGAGCAAGAAAGACGTTCTTGCCTTAGAGGGAGTACAGAGAAGGTTCACCAGATTAATGCCTGGGATGGCGGGACTTGCATATGAGGAAAGACTGGATAGACTGGGCTTGCACTCGCTGGAATTTAGAAGACTGAGGGGGGATCTTATAGAAACATATAAAATTCTTAAGGGGTTGGAGAGGCTAGATGCGGGAAGATTGTTCCCGATGTTGGGGGAGTCCAGAACCAGGGGTCACAGCTTAAGGATAAGGGGGAAGTCTTTTAGGACCGAGATGAGAAAACATTTCTTCACACAGAGAGTGGTGAGTCTGTGGAATTCTCTGCCACAGAAGGTAGTTGAGGCCAGTTCATTGGCTATATTTAAGAGGGAGTTGGATGTGGCCCTTTTTGCTAAAGGGATCAGGGGGTATGGAGAGAAGGCAGGTACAGGCTACTGAACTGGATGATCAGCCATGATCATATTGAATGGCGGTGCCGGCTCGAAGGGCCGAATGGCCTACTCCTGCACCTATTTTATATATATATATATATATATATATATAAAACCATTCCATTCACCAGATATTTGACTAATTTCAATTTTTTCTCAATTGTCAAAGGTTCTTTTCGTAAGGAAATTTTGTTTTTATGATATCTATAGTTCCTTAGAAAATAATGATTTTATCTTGGGTGTTGAATTATTGTGGTTTATGATGTGTATTCTGTGAATTAATTCATAACTCTTTGATTAAAGAACAGATGGTAAATTTAAAGGTGCTGTTCCTTAAAGGTACTTTTGCCCAGTTTTTTTTA